>NW_027101885.1:0-33267 GCF_035609145.1 Eleutherodactylus coqui | reverse complement strand
TTGTCACCATCGAGCCTTAATGACATCATAAAGCTGCTTCAAGTGCAAGACTTGCAGGCTTATATACAGTCTATCTATCTATCTATCTATCTATCTATCTATCTATCTATCTATCTATCTATCTAATGTATGTTACTGCATAGATATATATCTAGCTATATAAATAGATAGCTATATATCAATATAGATATTTCTACAAATATCTAGCTTTACGTATAAATTTAAACTTCTATAGTTATGGTTTTGTAGGGCTGAAAACATACATACAAAATTTGTATTATTATCAGCATTATTCTTATAATTGCCATTGATGTTATTCCAGGGGCAGGTAATAAACCGCATGAGGCTTTGACCAATTTTTACCATTTTAGGTAAAAAGCTGCATTGACTGCACTTCTGCATTTTGTGGGATATGGTAGGACTGCAAGCAAATCCTGAGACAAGATATATCAAAAACACTCCATACAGCATGCATTTTCATTTTCCAAGATAGAAACATTGGTCACGCTGAACATTGTTGAACGTTTTCGCTGCAATGCATCCTGAGATGCTTGGATCCAGGTTCTATCATTCATGCTGCGCCATTTCAACCAACCTGTGTGGCTCATATTCACTTTGGGTTGACGAGTTGCATGGTCATGGTGTAGGCCGAGCCTTTTTTGCCACTTCATCCGCCTCCGATCAAGCATAATGCCTTGCCCATAAGCATTCCCCACCCTGGAATATCTTAACCTACCCATTCCCCTATCTGGAATAACTGTACCTCCCTCAAAAGAAGTGATAAGCCGCAATATATTTGACTGTTGTAGGCTGCCGTCTCCCGCTTAAGGGCGAATTTCAAACGTTGTCCATCACAGAGACAAATGATCTGGCTCCAGCCGCGTCTATAGGAGTATCTGTCTGCTCACTTCTAGCTCCAGTGGAGACTGATGGAAAAATGGCCGCTAACAACCTGTGGTCCTTGTTCCGGGTGCGCGTGTCACCATCGAGCCTTAATGACATCATAAAGCTGCTTCAAGTGCAAGACTTGCAGGCTTATATACAGTCTATCTATCTATCTATCTATCTATCTATCTATCTATCTATCTATCTATCTAATGTATGTTACTGCATAGATATATATCTAGCTATATAAATAGATAGTTATATATTAATATAGATATTTCTACAAATATCTAGCTTTACGTATAAATTTAAACTTGTATAGTTATGGTTTTGTAGGGCTGAAAACATACATACAAAATTTGTATTATTATCAGCATTATTCCTTATAATTGCCATTGATGTTATTCCAGGGGCAGGTAATAAACCGCATGAGTCTTTGACCAATTTTTACCATTTTAGGTAAAAAGCTGCATTGACTGCACTTCTGCATTTTGTGGGATATGGTAGGACTGCAAGCAAATCCTGAGACAAGATATATCAAAAACACTCCATACAGCATGCAATTTCATTTTCCAAGATAGAAACATTGGTCACGCTGAACATTGTTGAACGTTTTCGCTGCAATGCATCCTGGGACGCTTGGATCCAGGTTCCATCATTCATGTTGCGCTATTTCAACCAACCTGTGTGGCTCATATTCACTTTGGGTTGACGATTGGCATGGTCATGGTGTAGGCCGAGCCTTTTTTGCCACTTCATCCGCCTCCGATCAAGCATAATGCCTTGCCCATAAGCATTCCCCTCCCTGGAATAACTTAACCTACCCATTCCCCTATCTGGAATAACTGTACCTACCACAAAAGAAGTGATAAGCAGCGATCAATTTGACTGTTGTAGGCTGCCGTATCCCGCTTAAGGGCGAATTTCAAACGTTGTCCATCACAGAGACAAATGATCTGGCTCCAGCAGCGTCTATAGGAGTATCTGTCTGCTCACTTCTAGCTCCAGTGGAGACTGATGGAAAAATGGCCGCTAACAACCTGTGATCCTTGTTCCGGGTGCGCGTGTCACCATCGAGCCTTAATGACATCATAAAGCTGCTTCAAGTGCAAGACTTGCAGGCTTATATACAGTCTATCTATCTATCTATCTATCTATCTAATGTATGTTACTGCATAGATATATATCTAGCTATATAAATAGATAGCTATATATCAATATAGATATTTCTACAAATATCTAGCTTTACGTATAAATTTAAACTTCTATAGTTATGGTTTTGTAGGGCTGAAAACATACATACAAAATTTGTATTATTATCAGCATTATTCTTATAATTGCCATTGATGTTATTCCAGGGGCAGGTAATAAACCGCATGAGTCTTTGACCAATTTTTACCATTTTAGGTAAAAAGCTGCATTGACTGTACTTCTGCATTTGTGGGATATGGTAGGACTGCAAGCAAATCCTGAGACAAGATATGTCAAAAACACTCCATACAGCATGCAATTTCATTTTCCAAGATAGAAACATTGGTCACGCTGAACATTGTTGAACGTTTTCGCTGCAATGCATCCTGGGACGCTTGGATCCAGGTTCTATCATTCATGCTGCGCCATTTCAACCAACCTGTGTGGCTCATATTCACTTTGGGTTGACGAGTTGCATGGTCATGGTGTAGGCCGAGCCTTTTTTGCCACTTCATCCGCCTCCGATCAAGCATAATGCCTTGCCCATAAGCATTCCCCTCCCTGGAATAACTTAACCTACCCATTCCCCTATCTGGAATAACTGTACCTACCACAAAAGAAGTGATAAGCAGCGATCAATTTGACTGTTGTAGGCTGCCGTATCCCGCTTAAGGGCGAATTTCAAACGTTGTCCATCACAGAGACAAATGATCTGGCTCCAGCAGCGTCTATAGGAGTATCTGTCTGCTCACTTCTAGCTCCAGTGGAGACTGATGGAAAAATGGCCGCTAACAACCTGTGGTCCTTGTTCCGGGTGCGCGTGTCACCATCGAGCCTTAATGACATCATAAAGCTGCTTCAAGTGCAAGACTTGCAGGCTTATATACAGTCTATCTATCTATCTATCTATCTATCTATCTATCTAATGTATGTTACTGCATAGATATATATCTAGCTATATAAATAGATAGCTATATATCAATATAGATATTTCTACAAATATCTAGCTTTACGTATAAATTTAAACTTCTATAGTTATGGTTTTGTAGGGCTGAAAACATACATACAAAATTTGTATTATTATCAGCATTATTCTTATAATTGCCATTGATGTTATTCCAGGGGCAGGTAATAAACCGCATGAGGCTTTGACCAATTTTTACCATTTTAGGTAAAAAGCTGCATTGACTGCACTTCTGCATTTTGTGGGATATGGTAGGACTGCAAGCAAATCCTGAGACAAGATATATCAAAAACACTCCATACAGCATGCAATTTCATTTTCCAAGATAGAAACATTGGTCACGCTGAACATTGTTGAACGTTTTCGCTGCAATGCATCCTGAGATGCTTGGATCCAGGTTCTATCATTCATGCTGCGCCATTTCAACCAACCTGTGTGGCTCATATTCACTTTGGGTTGACGAGTTGCATGGTCATGGTGTAGGCCGAGCCTTTTTTGCCACTTCATCCGCCTCCGATCAAGCATAATGCCTTGCCCATAAGCATTCCCCACCCTGGAATATCTTAACCTACCCATTCCCCTATCTGGAATAACTGTACCTCCCTCAAAAGAAGTGATAAGCCGCAATATATTTGACTGTTGTAGGCTGCCGTCTCCCGCTTAAGGGCGAATTTCAAACGTTGTCCATCACAGAGACAAATGATCTGGCTCCAGCCGCGTCTATAGGAGTATCTGTCTGCTCACTTCTAGCTCCAGTGGAGACTGATGGAAAAATGGCCGCTAACAACCTGTGGTCCTTGTTCCGGGTGCGCGTGTCACCATCGAGCCTTAATGACATCATAAAGCTGCTTCAAGTGCAAGACTTGCAGGCTTATATACAGTCTATCTATCTATCTATCTATCTATCTATCTATCTATCTATCTATCTATCTATCTAATGTATGTTACTGCATAGATATATATCTAGCTATATAAATAGATAGTTATATATTAATATAGATATTTCTACAAATATCTAGCTTTACGTATAAATTTAAACTTGTATAGTTATGGTTTTGTAGGGCTGAAAACATACATACAAAATTTGTATTATTATCAGCATTATTCTTATAATTGCCATTGATGTTATTCCAGGGGCAGGTAATAAACCGCATGAGTCTTTGACCAATTTTTACCATTTTAGGTAAAAAGCTGCATTGACTGCACTTCTGCATTTTGTGGGATATGGTAGGACTGCAAGCAAATCCTGAGACAAGATATATCAAAAACACTCCATACAGCATGCAATTTCATTTTCCAAGATAGAAACATTGGTCACGCTGAACATTGTTGAACGTTTTCGCTGCAATGCATCCTGGGACGCTTGGATCCAGGTTCCATCATTCATGTTGCGCTATTTCAACCAACCTGTGTGGCTCATATTCACTTTGGGTTGACGATTGGCATGGTCATGGTGTAGGCCGAGCCTTTTTTGCCACTTCATCCGCCTCCGATCAAGCATAATGCCTTGCCCATAAGCATTCCCCTCCCTGGAATAACTTAACCTACCCATTCCCCTATCTGGAATAACTGTACCTACCACAAAAGAAGTGATAAGCAGCGATCAATTTGACTGTTGTAGGCTGCCGTATCCCGCTTAAGGGCGAATTTCAAACGTTGTCCATCACAGAGACAAATGATCTGGCTCCAGCAGCGTCTATAGGAGTATCTGTCTGCTCACTTCTAGCTCCAGTGGAGACTGATGGAAAAATGGCCGCTAACAACCTGTGATCCTTGTTCCGGGTGCGCGTGTCACCATCGAGCCTTAATGACATCATAAAGCTGCTTCAAGTGCAAGACTTGCAGGCTTATATACAGTCTATCTATCTATCTATCTATCTATCTAATGTATGTTACTGCATAGATATATATCTAGCTATATAAATAGATAGCTATATATCAATATAGATATTTCTACAAATATCTAGCTTTACGTATAAATTTAAACTTCTATAGTTATGGTTTTGTAGGGCTGAAAACATACATACAAAATTTGTATTATTATCAGCATTATTCTTATAATTGCCATTGATGTTATTCCAGGGGCAGGTAATAAACCGCATGAGTCTTTGACCAATTTTTACCATTTTAGGTAAAAAGCTGCATTGACTGTACTTCTGCATTTTGTGGGATATGGTAGGACTGCAAGCAAATCCTGAGACAAGATATGTCAAAAACACTCCATACAGCATGCAATTTCATTTTCCAAGATAGAAACATTGGTCACGCTGAACATTGTTGAACGTTTTCGCTGCAATGCATCCTGGGACGCTTGGATCCAGGTTCTATCATTCATGCTGCGCCATTTCAACCAACCTGTGTGGCTCATATTCACTTTGGGTTGACGAGTTGCATGGTCATGGTGTAGGCCGAGCCTTTTTTGCCACTTCATCCGCCTCCGATCAAGCATAATGCCTTGCCCATAAGCATTCCCCTCCCTGGAATAACTTAACCTACCCATTCCCCTATCTGGAATAACTGTACCTACCACAAAAGAAGTGATAAGCAGCGATCAATTTGACTGTTGTAGGCTGCCGTATCCCGCTTAAGGGCGAATTTCAAACGTTGTCCATCACAGAGACAAATGATCTGGCTCCAGCAGCGTCTATAGGAGTATCTGTCTGCTCACTTCTAGCTCCAGTGGAGACTGATGGAAAAATGGCCGCTAACAACCTGTGGTCCTTGTTCCGGGTGCGCGTGTCACCATCGAGCCTTAATGACATCATAAAGCTGCTTCAAGTGCAAGACTTGCAGGCTTATATACAGTCTATCTATCTATCTATCTATCTATCTATCTATCTATCTATCTATCTAATGTATGTTACTGCATAGATATATATCTAGCTATATAAATAGATAGCTATATATCAATATAGATATTTTCTACAAATATCTAGCTTTACGTATAAATTTAAACTTCTATAGTTATGGTTTTGTAGGGCTGAAAACATACATACAAAATTTGTATTATTATCAGCATTATTCTTATAATTGCCATTGATGTTATTCCAGGGGCAGGTAATAAACCGCATGAGGCTTTGACCAATTTTTACCATTTTAGGTAAAAAGCTGCATTGACTGCACTTCTGCATTTTGTGGGATATGGTAGGACTGCAAGCAAATCCTGAGACAAGATATATCAAAAACACTCCATACAGCATGCAATTTCATTTTCCAAGATAGAAACATTGGTCACGCTGAACATTGTTGAACGTTTTCGCTGCAATGCATCCTGAGATGCTTGGATCCAGGTTCTATCATTCATGCTGCGCCATTTCAACCAACCTGTGTGGCTCATATTCACTTTGGGTTGACGAGTTGCATGGTCATGGTGTAGGCCGAGCCTTTTTTGCCACTTCATCCGCCTCCGATCAAGCATAATGCCTTGCCCATAAGCATTCCCCACCCTGGAATATCTTAAACCTACCCATTCCCCTATCTGGAATAACTGTACCTCCCTCAAAAGAAGTGATAAGCCGCAATATATTTGACTGTTGTAGGCTGCCGTCTCCCGCTTAAGGGCGAATTTCAAACGTTGTCCATCACAGAGACAAATGATCTGGCTCCAGCCGCGTCTATAGGAGTATCTGTCTGCTCACTTCTAGCTCCAGTGGAGACTGATGGAAAAATGGCCGCTAACAACCTGTGGTCCTTGTTCCGGGTGCGCGTGTCACCATCGAGCCTTAATGACATCATAAAGCTGCTTCAAGTGCAAGACTTGCAGGCTTATATACAGTCTATCTATCTATCTATCTATCTATCTTCTATCTATCTATCTATCTATCTATCTAATGTATGTTACTGCATAGATATATATCTAGCTATATAAATAGATAGTTATATATTAATATAGATATTTCTACAAATATCTAGCTTTACGTATAAATTTAAACTTGTATAGTTATGGTTTTGTAGGGCTGAAAACATACATACAAAATTTGTATTATTATCAGCATTATTCTTATAATTGCCATTGATGTTATTCCAGGGGCAGGTAATAAACCGCATGAGTCTTTGACCAATTTTTACCATTTTAGGTAAAAAGCTGCATTGACTGCACTTCTGCATTTTGTGGGATATGGTAGGACTGCAAGCAAATCCTGAGACAAGATATATCAAAAACACTCCATACAGCATGCAATTTCATTTTCCAAGATAGAAACATTGGTCACGCTGAACATTGTTGAACGTTTTCGCTGCAATGCATCCTGGGACGCTTGGATCCAGGTTCCATCATTCATGTTGCGCTATTTCAACCAACCTGTGTGGCTCATATTCACTTTGGGTTGACGATTGGCATGGTCATGGTGTAGGCCGAGCCTTTTTTGCCACTTCATCCGCCTCCGATCAAGCATAATGCCTTGCCCATAAGCATTCCCCTCCCTGGAATAACTTAACCTACCCATTCCCCTATCTGGAATAACTGTACCTACCACAAAAGAAGTGATAAGCAGCGATCAATTTGACTGTTGTAGGCTGCCGTATCCCGCTTAAGGGCGAATTTCAAACGTTGTCCATCACAGAGACAAATGATCTGGCTCCAGCAGCGTCTATAGGAGTATCTGTCTGCTCACTTCTAGCTCCAGTGGAGACTGATGGAAAAATGGCCGCTAACAACCTGTGATCCTTGTTCCGGGTGCGCGTGTCACCATCGAGCCTTAATGACATCATAAAGCTGCTTCAAGTGCAAGACTTGCAGGCTTATATACAGTCTATCTATCTATCTATCTATCTATCTAATGTATGTTACTGCATAGATATATATCTAGCTATATAAATAGATAGCTATATATCAATATAGATATTTCTACAAATATCTAGCTTTACGTATAAATTTAAACTTCTATAGTTATGGTTTTGTAGGGCTGAAAACATACATACAAAATTTGTATTATTATCAGCATTATTCTTATAATTGCCATTGATGTTATTCCAGGGGCAGGTAATAAACCGCATGAGTCTTTGACCAATTTTTACCATTTTAGGTAAAAAGCTGCATTGACTGTACTTCTGCATTTTGTGGGATATGGTAGGACTGCAAGCAAATCCTGAGACAAGATATGTCAAAAACACTCCATACAGCATGCAATTTCATTTTCCAAGATAGAAACATTGGTCACGCTGAACATTGTTGAACGTTTTCGCTGCAATGCATCCTGGGACGCTTGGATCCAGGTTCTATCATTCATGCTGCGCCATTTCAACCAACCTGTGTGGCTCATATTCACTTTGGGTTGACGAGTTGCATGGTCATGGTGTAGGCCGAGCCTTTTTTGCCACTTCATCCGCCTCCGATCAAGCATAATGCCTTGCCCATAAGCATTCCCCTCCCTGGAATAACTTAACCTACCCATTCCCCTATCTGGAATAACTGTACCTACCACAAAAGAAGTGATAAGCAGCGATCAATTTGACTGTTGTAGGCTGCCGTCTCCCGCTTAAGGGCGAATTTCAAACGTTGTCCATCACAGAGACAAATGATCTGGCTCCAGCAGCGTCTATAGGAGTATCTGTCTGCTCACTTCTAGCTCCAGTGGAGACTGATGGAAAAATGGCCGCTAACAACCTGTGATCCTTGTTCCGGGTGCGCGTGTCACCATCGAGCCTTAATGACATCATAAAGCTGCTTCAAGTGCAAGACTTGCAGGCTTATATACAGTCTATCTATCTATCTATCTATCTATCTATCTATCTATCTATCTAATGTATGTTACTGCATAGATATATATCTAGCTATATAAATAGATAGCTATATATCAATATAGATATTTCTACAAATATCTAGCTTTACGTATAAATTTAAACTTCTATAGTTATGGTTTTGTAGGGCTGAAAACATACATACAAAATTTGTATTATTATCAGCATTATTCTTATAATTGCCATTGATGTTATTCCAGGGGCAGGTAATAAACCGCATGAGTCTTTGACCAATTTTTACCATTTTAGGTAAAAAGCTGCATTGACTGTACTTCTGCATTTTGTGGGATATGGTAGGACTGCAAGCAAATCCTGAGACAAGATATGTCAAAAACACTCCATACAGCATGCAATTTCATTTTCCAAGATAGAAACATTGGTCACGCTGAACATTGTTGAACGTTTTCGCTGCAATGCATCCTGGGACGCTTGGATCCAGGTTCTATCATTCATGCTGCGCCATTTCAACCAACCTGTGTGGCTCATATTCACTTTGGGTTGACGAGTTGCATGGTCATGGTGTAGGCCGAGCCTTTTTTGCCACTTCATCCGCCTCCGATCAAGCATAATGCCTTGCCCATAAGCATTCCCCTCCCTGGAATAACTTAACCTACCCATTCCCCTATCTGGAATAACTGTACCTACCACAAAAGAAGTGATAAGCAGCGATCAATTTGACTGTTGTAGGCTGCCGTATCCCGCTTAAGGGCGAATTTCAAACGTTGTCCATCACAGAGACAAATGATCTGGCTCCAGCAGCGTCTATAGGAGTATCTGTCTGCTCACTTCTAGCTCCAGTGGAGACTGATGGAAAAATGGCCGCTAACAACCTGTGGTCCTTGTTCCGGGTGCGCGTGTCACCATCGAGCCTTAATGACATCATAAAGCTGCTTCAAGTGCAAGACTTGCAGGCTTATATACAGTCTATCTATCTATCTATCTATCTATCTATCTATCTATCTATCTATCTATCTAATGTATGTTACTGCATAGATATATATCTAGCTATATAAATAGATAGCTATATATCAATATAGATATTTCTACAAATATCTAGCTTTACGTATAAATTTAAACTTCTATAGTTATGGTTTTGTAGGGCTGAAAACATACATACAAAATTTGTATTATTATCAGCATTATTCTTATAATTGCCATTGATGTTATTCCAGGGGCAGGTAATAAACCGCATGAGGCTTTGACCAATTTTTACCATTTTAGGTAAAAAGCTGCATTGACTGCACTTCTGCATTTTGTGGGATATGGTAGGACTGCAAGCAAATCCTGAGACAAGATATATCAAAAACACTCCATACAGCATGCAATTTCATTTTCCAAGATAGAAACATTGGTCACGCTGAACATTGTTGAACGTTTTCGCTGCAATGCATCCTGAGATGCTTGGATCCAGGTTCTATCATTCATGCTGCGCCATTTCAACCAACCTGTGTGGCTCATATTCACTTTGGGTTGACGAGTTGCATGGTCATGGTGTAGGCCGAGCCTTTTTTGCCACTTCATCCGCCTCCGATCAAGCATAATGCCTTGCCCATAAGCATTCCCCACCCTGGAATATCTTAACCTACCCATTCCCCTATCTGGAATAACTGTACCTCCCTCAAAAGAAGTGATAAGCCGCAATATATTTGACTGTTGTAGGCTGCCGTCTCCCGCTTAAGGGCGAATTTCAAACGTTGTCCATCACAGAGACAAATGATCTGGCTCCAGCCGCGTCTATAGGAGTATCTGTCTGCTCACTTCTAGCTCCAGTGGAGACTGATGGAAAAATGGCCGCTAACAACCTGTGGTCCTTGTTCCGGGTGCGCGTGTCACCATCGAGCCTTAATGACATCATAAAGCTGCTTCAAGTGCAAGACTTGCAGGCTTATATACAGTCTATCTATCTATCTATCTATCTATCTATCTATCTATCTATCTATCTATCTATCTATCTATCTAATGTATGTTACTGCATAGATATATATCTAGCTATATAAATAGATAGTTATATATTAATATAGATATTTCTACAAATATCTAGCTTTACGTATAAATTTAAACTTGTATAGTTATGGTTTTGTAGGGCTGAAAACATACATACAAAATTTGTATTATTATCAGCATTATTCTTATAATTGCCATTGATGTTATTCCAGGGGCAGGTAATAAACCGCATGAGTCTTTGACCAATTTTTACCATTTTAGGTAAAAAGCTGCATTGACTGCACTTCTGCATTTTGTGGGATATGGTAGGACTGCAAGCAAATCCTGAGACAAGATATATCAAAAACACTCCATACAGCATGCAATTTCATTTTCCAAGATAGAAACATTGGTCACGCTGAACATTGTTGAACGTTTTCGCTGCAATGCATCCTGGGACGCTTGGATCCAGGTTCCATCATTCATGTTGCGCTATTTCAACCAACCTGTGTGGCTCATATTCACTTTGGGTTGACGATTGGCATGGTCATGGTGTAGGCCGAGCCTTTTTTGCCACTTCATCCGCCTCCGATCAAGCATAATGCCTTGCCCATAAGCATTCCCCTCCCTGGAATAACTTAACCTACCCATTCCCCTATCTGGAATAACTGTACCTACCACAAAAGAAGTGATAAGCAGCGATCAATTTGACTGTTGTAGGCTGCCGTATCCCGCTTAAGGGCGAATTTCAAACGTTGTCCATCACAGAGACAAATGATCTGGCTCCAGCAGCGTCTATAGGAGTATCTGTCTGCTCACTTCTAGCTCCAGTGGAGACTGATGGAAAAATGGCCGCTAACAACCTGTGATCCTTGTTCCGGGTGCGCGTGTCACCATCGAGCCTTAATGACATCATAAAGCTGCTTCAAGTGCAAGACTTGCAGGCTTATATACAGTCTATCTATCTATCTATCTATCTATCTAATGTATGTTACTGCATAGATATATATCTAGCTATATAAATAGATAGCTATATATCAATATAGATATTTCTACAAATATCTAGCTTTACGTATAAATTTAAACTTCTATAGTTATGGTTTTGTAGGGCTGAAAACATACATACAAAATTTGTATTATTATCAGCATTATTCTTATAATTGCCATTGATGTTATTCCAGGGGCAGGTAATAAACCGCATGAGTCTTTGACCAATTTTTACCATTTTAGGTAAAAAGCTGCATTGACTGTACTTCTGCATTTTGTGGGATATGGTAGGACTGCAAGCAAATCCTGAGACAAGATATGTCAAAAACACTCCATACAGCATGCAATTTCATTTTCCAAGATAGAAACATTGGTCACGCTGAACATTGTTGAACGTTTTCGCTGCAATGCATCCTGGGACGCTTGGATCCAGGTTCTATCATTCATGCTGCGCCATTTCAACCAACCTGTGTGGCTCATATTCACTTTGGGTTGACGAGTTGCATGGTCATGGTGTAGGCCGAGCCTTTTTTGCCACTTCATCCGCCTCCGATCAAGCATAATGCCTTGCCCATAAGCATTCCCCTCCCTGGAATAACTTAACCTACCCATTCCCCTATCTGGAATAACTGTACCTACCACAAAAGAAGTGATAAGCAGCGATCAATTTGACTGTTGTAGGCTGCCGTCTCCCGCTTAAGGGCGAATTTCAAACGTTGTCCATCACAGAGACAAATGATCTGGCTCCAGCAGCGTCTATAGGAGTATCTGTCTGCTCACTTCTAGCTCCAGTGGAGACTGATGGAAAAATGGCCGCTAACAACCTGTGATCCTTGTTCCGGGTGCGCGTGTCACCATCGAGCCTTAATGACATCATAAAGCTGCTTCAAGTGCAAGACTTGCAGGCTTATATACAGTCTATCTATCTATCTATCTATCTATCTATCTATCTATCTAATGTATGTTACTGCATAGATATATATCTAGCTATATAAATAGATAGCTATATATCAATATAGATATTTCTACAAATATCTAGCTTTACGTATAAATTTAAACTTCTATAGTTATGGTTTTGTAGGGCTGAAAACATACATACAAAATTTGTATTATTATCAGCATTATTCTTATAATTGCCATTGATGTTATTCCAGGGGCAGGTAATAAACCGCATGAGTCTTTGACCAATTTTTACCATTTTAGGTAAAAAGCTGCATTGACTGTACTTCTGCATTTTGTGGGATATGGTAGGACTGCAAGCAAATCCTGAGACAAGATATGTCAAAAACACTCCATACAGCATGCAATTTCATTTTCCAAGATAGAAACATTGGTCACGCTGAACATTGTTGAACGTTTTCGCTGCAATGCATCCTGGGACGCTTGGATCCAGGTTCTATCATTCATGCTGCGCCATTTCAACCAACCTGTGTGGCTCATATTCACTTTGGGTTGACGAGTTGCATGGTCATGGTGTAGGCCGAGCCTTTTTTGCCACTTCATCCGCCTCCGATCAAGCATAATGCCTTGCCCATAAGCATTCCCCTCCCTGGAATAACTTAACCTACCCATTCCCCTATCTGGAATAACTGTACCTACCACAAAAGAAGTGATAAGCAGCGATCAATTTGACTGTTGTAGGCTGCCGTATCCCGCTTAAGGGCGAATTTCAAACGTTGTCCATCACAGAGACAAATGATCTGGCTCCAGCAGCGTCTATAGGAGTATCTGTCTGCTCACTTCTAGCTCCAGTGGAGACTGATGGAAAAATGGCCGCTAACAACCTGTGATCCTTGTTCCGGGTGCGCGTGTCACCATCGAGCCTTAATGACATCATAAAGCTGCTTCAAGTGCAAGACTTGCAGGCTTATATACAGTCTATCTATCTATCTATCTATCTATCTATCTATCTAATGTATGTTACTGCATAGATATATATCTAGCTATATAAATAGATAGCTATATATCAATATAGATATTTCTACAAATATCTAGCTTTACGTATAAATTTAAACTTCTATAGTTATGGTTTTGTAGGGCTGAAAACATACATACAAAATTTGTATTATTATCAGCATTACTCTTATAATTGCCATTGATGTTATTCCAGGGACAGGTAATAAACCGCATGAGGCTTTGACCAATTTTTACCATTTTAGGTAAAAAGCTGCATTGACTGCACTTCTGCATTTTGTGGGATATGGTAGGACTGCAAGCAAATCCTGAGACAAGATATATCAAAAACACTCCATACAGCATGCAATTTCATTTTCCAAGATAGAAACATTGGTCACGCTGAACATTGTTGAACGTTTTCGCTGCAATGCATCCTGGGACGCTTGGATCCAGGTTCCATCATTCATGTTGCGCTATTTCAACCAACCTGTGTGGCTCATATTCACTTTGGGTTGACGATTGGCATGGTCATGGTGTAGGCCGAGCCTTTTTTGCCACTTCATCCGCCTCCGATCAAGCATAATGCCTTGCCCATAAGCATTCCCCTCCCTGGAATAACTTAACCTACCCATTCCCCTATCTGGAATAACTGTACCTACCACAAAAGAAGTGATAAGCAGCGATCAATTTGACTGTTGTAGGCTGCCGTATCCCGCTTAAGGGCGAATTTCAAACGTTGTCCATCACAGAGACAAATGATCTGGCTCCAGCAGCGTCTATAGGAGTATCTGTCTGCTCACTTCTAGCTCCAGTGGAGACTGATGGAAAAATGGCCGCTAACAACCTGTGATCCTTGTTCCGGGTGCGCGTGTCACCATCGAGCCTTAATGACATCATAAAGCTGCTTCAAGTGCAAGACTTGCAGGCTTATATACAGTCTATCTATCTATCTATCTATCTATCTAATGTATGTTACTGCATAGATATATATCTAGCTATATAAATAGATAGCTATATATCAATATAGATATTTCTACAAATATCTAGCTTTACGTATAAATTTAAACTTCTATAGTTATGGTTTTGTAGGGCTGAAAACATACATACAAAATTTGTATTATTATCAGCATTATTCTTATAATTGCCATTGATGTTATTCCAGGGGCAGGTAATAAACCGCATGAGTCTTTGACCAATTTTTACCATTTTAGGTAAAAAGCTGCATTGACTGTACTTCTGCATTTTGTGGGATATGGTAGGACTGCAAGCAAATCCTGAGACAAGATATGTCAAAAACACTCCATACAGCATGCAATTTCATTTTCCAAGATAGAAACATTGGTCACGCTGAACATTGTTGAACGTTTTCGCTGCAATGCATCCTGGGACGCTTGGATCCAGGTTCTATCATTCATGCTGCGCCATTTCAACCAACCTGTGTGGCTCATATTCACTTTGGGTTGACGAGTTGCATGGTCATGGTGTAGGCCGAGCCTTTTTTGCCACTTCATCCGCCTCCGATCAAGCATAATGCCTTGCCCATAAGCATTCCCCTCCCTGGAATAACTTAACCTACCCATTCCCCTATCTGGAATAACTGTACCTACCACAAAAGAAGTGATAAGCAGCGATCAATTTGACTGTTGTAGGCTGCCGTATCCCGCTTAAGGGCGAATTTCAAACGTTGTCCATCACAGAGACAAATGATCTGGCTCCAGCAGCGTCTATAGGAGTATCTGTCTGCTCACTTCTAGCTCCAGTGGAGACTGATGGAAAAATGGCCGCTAACAACCTGTGATCCTTGTTCCGGGTGCGCGTGTCACCATCGAGCCTTAATGACATCATAAAGCTGCTTCAAGTGCAAGACTTGCAGGCTTATATACAGTCTATCTATCTATCTATCTATCTATCTAATGTATGTTACTGCATAGATATATATCTAGCTATATAAATAGATAGCTATATATCAATATAGATATTTCTACAAATATCTAGCTTTACGTATAAATTTAAACTTCTATAGTTATGGTTTTGTAGGGCTGAAAACATACATACAAAATTTGTATTATTATCAGCATTACTCTTATAATTGCCATTGATGTTATTCCAGGGACAGGTAATAAACCGCATGAGGCTTTGACCAATTTTTACCATTTTAGGTAAAAAGCTGCATTGACTGCACTTCTGCATTTTGTGGGATATGGTAGGACTGCAAGCAAATCCTGAGACAAGATATATCAAAAACACTCCATACAGCATGCAATTTCATTTTCCAAGATAGAAACATTGGTCACGCTGAACATTGTTGAACGTTTTCGCTGCAATGCATCCTGGGACGCTTGGATCCAGGTTCCATCATTCATGTTGCGCTATTTCAACCAACCTGTGTGGCTCATATTCACTTTGGGTTGACGATTGGCATGGTCATGGTGTAGGCCGAGCCTTTTTTGCCACTTCATCCGCCTCCGATCAAGCATAATGCCTTGCCCATAAGCATTCCCCTCCCTGGAATAACTTAACCTACCCATTCCCCTATCTGGAATAACTGTACCTACCACAAAAGAAGTGATAAGCAGCGATCAATTTGACTGTTGTAGGCTGCCGTATCCCGCTTAAGGGCGAATTTCAAACGTTGTCCATCACAGAGACAAATGATCTGGCTCCAGCAGCGTCTATAGGAGTATCTGTCTGCTCACTTCTAGCTCCAGTGGAGACTGATGGAAAAATGGCCGCTAACAACCTGTGATCCTTGTTCCGGGTGCGCGTGTCACCATCGAGCCTTAATGACATCATAAAGCTGCTTCAAGTGCAAGACTTGCAGGCTTATATACAGTCTATCTATCTATCTATCTATCTATCTATCTAATGTATGTTACTGCATAGATATATATCTAGCTATATAAATAGATAGCTATATATCAATATAGATATTTCTACAAATATCTAGCTTTACGTATAAATTTAAACTTCTATAGTTATGGTTTTGTAGGGCTGAAAACATACATACAAAATTTGTATTATTATCAGCATTATTCTTATAATTGCCATTGATGTTATTCCAGGGGCAGGTAATAAACCGCATGAGTCTTTGACCAATTTTTACCATTTTAGGTAAAAAGCTGCATTGACTGTACTTCTGCATTTTGTGGGATATGGTAGGACTGCAAGCAAATCCTGAGACAAGATATGTCAAAAACACTCCATACAGCATGCAATTTCATTTTCCAAGATAGAAACATTGGTCACGCTGAACATTGTTGAACGTTTTCGCTGCAATGCATCCTGGGACGCTTGGATCCAGGTTCTATCATTCATGCTGCGCCATTTCAACCAACCTGTGTGGCTCATATTCACTTTGGGTTGACGAGTTGCATGGTCATGGTGTAGGCCGAGCCTTTTTTGCCACTTCATCCGCCTCCGATCAAGCATAATGCCTTGCCCATAAGCATTCCCCTCCCTGGAATAACTTAACCTACCCATTCCCCTATCTGGAATAACTGTACCTACCACAAAAGAAGTGATAAGCAGCGATCAATTTGACTGTTGTAGGCTGCCGTCTCCCGCTTAAGGGCGAATTTCAAACGTTGTCCATCACAGAGACAAATGATCTGGCTCCAGCAGCGTCTATAGGAGTATCTGTCTGCTCACTTCTAGCTCCAGTGGAGACTGATGGAAAAATGGCCGCTAACAACCTGTGATCCTTGTTCCGGGTGCGCGTGTCACCATCGAGCCTTAATGACATCATAAAGCTGCTTCAAGTGCAAGACTTGCAGGCTTATATACAGTCTATCTATCTATCTATCTATCTATCTATCTATCTATCTATCTATCTAATGTATGTTACTGCATAGATATATATCTAGCTATATAAATAGATAGCTATATATCAATATAGATATTTCTACAAATATCTAGCTTTACGTATAAATTTAAACTTCTATAGTTATGGTTTTGTAGGGCTGAAAACATACATACAAAATTTGTATTATTATCAGCATTATTCTTATAATTGCCATTGATGTTATTCCAGGGGCAGGTAATAAACCGCATGAGTCTTTGACCAATTTTTACCATTTTAGGTAAAAAGCTGCATTGACTGTACTTCTGCATTTTGTGGGATATGGTAGGACTGCAAGCAAATCCTGAGACAAGATATGTCAAAAACACTCCATACAGCATGCAATTTCATTTTCCAAGATAGAAACATTGGTCACGCTGAACATTGTTGAACGTTTTCGCTGCAATGCATCCTGGGACGCTTGGATCCAGGTTCTATCATTCATGCTGCGCCATTTCAACCAACCTGTGTGGCTCATATTCACTTTGGGTTGACGAGTTGCATGGTCATGGTGTAGGCCGAGCCTTTTTTGCCACTTCATCCGCCTCCGATCAAGCATAATGCCTTGCCCATAAGCATTCCCCTCCCTGGAATAACTTAACCTACCCATTCCCCTATCTGGAATAACTGTACCTACCACAAAAGAAGTGATAAGCAGCGATCAATTTGACTGTTGTAGGCTGCCGTCTCCCGCTTAAGGGCGAATTTCAAACGTTGTCCATCACAGAGACAAATGATCTGGCTCCAGCAGCGTCTATAGGAGTATCTGTCTGCTCACTTCTAGCTCCAGTGGAGACTGATGGAAAAATGGCCGCTAACAACCTGTGATCCTTGTTCCGGGTGCGCGTGTCACCATCGAGCCTTAATGACATCATAAAGCTGCTTCAAGTGCAAGACTTGCAGGCTTATATACAGTCTATCTATCCATCTATCTATCTATCTATCTATCTATCTATCTAATGTATGTTACTGCATAGATATATATCTAGCTATATAAATAGATAGCTATATATCAATATAGATATTTCTACAAATATCTAGCTTTACGTATAAATTTAAACTTCTATAGTTATGGTTTTGTAGGGCTGAAAACATACATACAAAATTTGTATTATTATCAGCATTATTCTTATAATTGCCATTGATGTTATTCCAGGGGCAGGTAATAAACCGCATGAGGCTTTGACCAATTTTTACCATTTTAGGTAAAAAGCTGCATTGACTGCACTTCTGCATTTTGTGGGATATGGTAGGACTGCAAGCAAATCCTGAGACAAGATATATCAAAAACACTCCATACAGCATGCAATTTCATTTTCCAAGATAGAAACATTGGTCACGCTGAACATTGTTGAACGTTTTCGCTGCAATGCATCCTGAGATGCTTGGATCCAGGTTCTATCATTCATGCTGCGCCATTTCAACCAACCTGTGTGGCTCATATTCACTTTGGGTTGACGAGTTGCATGGTCATGGTGTAGGCCGAGCCTTTTTTGCCACTTCATCCGCCTCCGATCAAGCATAATGCCTTGCCCATAAGCATTCCCCACCCTGGAATATCTTAACCTACCCATTCCCCTATCTGGAATAACTGTACCTCCCTCAAAAGAAGTGATAAGCCGCAATATATTTGACTGTTGTAGGCTGCCGTCTCCCGCTTAAGGGCGAATTTCAAACGTTGTCCATCACAGAGACAAATGATCTGGCTCCAGCCGCGTCTATAGGAGTATCTGTCTGCTCACTTCTAGCTCCAGTGGAGACTGATGGAAAAATGGCCGCTAACAACCTGTGGTCCTTGTTCCGGGTGCGCGTGTCACCATCGAGCCTTAATGACATCATAAAGCTGCTTCAAGTGCAAGACTTGCAGGCTTATATACAGTCTATCTATCTATCTATCTATCTAATGTATGTTACTGCATAGATATATATCTAGCTATATAAATAGATAGTTATATATTAATATAGATATTTCTACAAATATCTAGCTTTACGTATAAATTTAAACTTGTATAGTTATGGTTTTGTAGGGCTGAAAACATACATACAAAATTTGTATTATTATCAGCATTATTCTTATAATTGCCATTGATGTTATTCCAGGGGCAGGTAATAAACCGCATGAGTCTTTGACCAATTTTTACCATTTTAGGTAAAAAGCTGCATTGACTGCACTTCTGCATTTTGTGGGATATGGTAGGACTGCAAGCAAATCCTGAGACAAGATATGTCAAAAACACTCCATACAGCATGCAATTTCGATTTCCAAGATAGAAACATTGGTCACGCTGAACATTGTTGAACGTTTTCACTGCAATGCATCCTGGGACGCTTGGATCCAGGTTCCATCATTCATGTTGCGCTATTTCAACCAACCTGTGTGGCTCATATTCACTTTGGGTTGACGATTGGCATGGTCATGGTGTAGGCCGAGCCTTTTTTGCCACTTCATCCGCCTCCGATCAAGCATAATGCCTTGCCCATAAGCATTCCCCTCCCTGGAATAACTTAACCTACCCATTCCCCTATCTGGAATAACTGTACCTACCACAAAAGAAGTGATAAGCAGCGATCAATTTGACTGTTGTAGGCTGCCGTCTCCCGCTTAAGGGCGAATTTCAAACGTTGTCCATCACAGAGACAAATGATCTGGCTCCAGCAGCGTCTATAGGAGTATCTGTCTGCTCACTTCTAGCTCCAGTGGAGACTGATGGAAAAATGGCCGCTAACAACCTGTGATCCTTGTTCCGGGTGCGCGTGTCACCATCGAGCCTTAATGACATCATAAAGCTGCTTCAAGTGCAAGACTTGCAGGCTTATATACAGTCTATCTATCTATCTATCTATCTATCTATCTATCTATCTATCTAATGTATGTTACTGCATAGATATATATCTAGCTATATAAATAGATAGCTATATATCAATATAGATATTTCTACAAATATCTAGCTTTACGTATAAATTTAAACTTCTATAGTTATGGTTTTGTAGGGCTGAAAACATACATACAAAATTTGTATTATTATCAGCATTATTCTTATAATTGCCATTGATGTTATTCCAGGGGCAGGTAATAAACCGCATGAGGCTTTGACCAATTTTTACCATTTTAGGTAAAAAGCTGCATTGACTGCACTTCTGCATTTTGTGGGATATGGTAGGACTGCAAGCAAATCCTGAGACAAGATATATCAAAAACACTCCATACAGCATGCAATTTCATTTTCCAAGATAGAAACATTGGTCACGCTGAACATTGTTGAACGTTTTCGCTGCAATGCATCCTGAGACGCTTGGATCCAGGTTCTATCATTCATGCTGCGCCATTTCAACCAACCTGTGTGGCTCATATTCACTTTGGGTTGACGAGTTGCATGGTCATGGTGTAGGCCGAGCCTTTTTTGCCACTTCATCCGCCTCCGATCAAGCATAATGCCTTGCCCATAAGCATTCCCCACCCTGGAATATCTTAACCTACCCATTCCCCTATCTGGAATAACTGTACCTCCCTCAAAAGAAGTGATAAGCCGCAATATATTTGACTGTTGTAGGCTGCCGTCTCCCGCTTAAGGGCGAATTTCAAACGTTGTCCATCACAGAGACAAATGATCTGGCTCCAGCCGCGTCTATAGGAGTATCTGTCTGCTCACTTCTAGCTCCAGTGGAGACTGATGGAAAAATGGCCGCTAACAACCTGTGGTCCTTGTTCCGGGTGCGCGTGTCACCATCGAGCCTTAATGACATCATAAAGCTGCTTCAAGTGCAAGACTTGCAGGCTTATATACAGTCTATCTATCTATCTATCTATCTATCTATCTATCTATCTAATGTATGTTACTGCATAGATATATATCTAGCTATATAAATAGATAGCTATATATCAATATAGATATTTCTACAAATATCTAGCTTTACGTATAAATTTAAACTTCTATAGTTATGGTTTTGTAGGGCTGAAAACATACATACAAAATTTGTATTATTATCAGCATTATTCTTATAATTGCCATTGATGTTATTCCAGGGACAGGTAATAAACCGCATGAGGCTTTGACCAATTTTTACCATTTTAGGTAAAAAGCTGCATTGACTGCACTTCTGCATTTTGTGGGATATGGTAGGACTGCAAGCAAATCCTGAGACAAGATATATCAAAAACACTCCATACAGCATGCAATTTCATTTTCCAAGATAGAAACATTGGTCACGCTGAACATTGTTGAACGTTTTCGCTGCAATGCATCCTGGGACGCTTGGATCCAGGTTCCATCATTCATGTTGCGCTATTTCAACCAACCTGTGTGGCTCATATTCACTTTGGGTTGACGATTGGCATGGTCATGGTGTAGGCCGAGCCTTTTTTGCCACTTCATCCGCCTCCGATCAAGCATAATGCCTTGCCCATAAGCATTCCCCTCCCTGGAATAACTTAACCTACCCATTCCCCTATCTGGAATAACTGTACCTACCACAAAAGAAGTGATAAGCAGCGATCAATTTGACTGTTGTAGGCTGCCGTCTCCCGCTTAAGGGCGAATTTCAAACGTTGTCCATCACAGAGACAAATGATCTGGCTCCAGCAGCGTCTATAGGAGTATCTGTCTGCTCACTTCTAGCTCCAGTGGAGACTGATGGAAAAATGGCCGCTAACAACCTGTGATCCTTGTTCCGGGTGCGCGTGTCACCATCGAGCCTTAATGACATCATAAAGCTGCTTCAAGTGCAAGACTTGCAGGCTTATATACAGTCTATCTATCTATCTATCTATCTATCTATCTATCTATCTATCTATCTAATGTATGTTACTGCATAGATATATATCTAGCTATATAAATAGATAGCTATATATCAATATAGATATTTCTACAAATATCTAGCTTTACGTATAAATTTAAACTTCTATAGTTATGGTTTTGTAGGGCTGAAAACATACATACAAAATTTGTATTATTATCAGCATTATTCTTATAATTGCCATTGATGTTATTCCAGGGGCAGGTAATAAACCGCATGAGGCTTTGACCAATTTTTACCATTTTAGGTAAAAAGCTGCATTGACTGCACTTCTGCATTTTGTGGGATATGGTAGGACTGCAAGCAAATCCTGAGACAAGATATATCAAAAACACTCCATACAGCATGCAATTTCATTTTCCAAGATAGAAACATTGGTCACGCTGAACATTGTTGAACGTTTTCGCTGCAATGCATCCTGAGATGCTTGGATCCAGGTTCTATCATTCATGCTGCGCCATTTCAACCAACCTGTGTGGCTCATATTCACTTTGGGTTGACGAGTTGCATGGTCATGGTGTAGGCCGAGCCTTTTTTGCCACTTCATCCGCCTCCGATCAAGCATAATGCCTTGCCCATAAGCATTCCCCACCCTGGAATATCTTAACCTACCCATTCCCCTATCTGGAATAACTGTACCTCCCTCAAAAGAAGTGATAAGCCGCAATATATTTGACTGTTGTAGGCTGCCGTCTCCCGCTTAAGGGCGAATTTCAAACGTTGTCCATCACAGAGACAAATGATCTGGCTCCAGCCGCGTCTATAGGAGTATCTGTCTGCTCACTTCTAGCTCCAGTGGAGACTGATGGAAAAATGGCCGCTAACAACCTGTGGTCCTTGTTCCGGGTGCGCGTGTCACCATCGAGCCTTAATGACATCATAAAGCTGCTTCAAGTGCAAGACTTGCAGGCTTATATACAGTCTATCTATCTATCTATCTATCTATCTAATGTATGTTACTGCATAGATATATATCTAGCTATATAAATAGATAGCTATATATCAATATAGATATTTCTACAAATATCTAGCTTTACGTATAAATTTAAACTTCTATAGTTATGGTTTTGTAGGGCTGAAAACATACATACAAAATTTGTATTATTATCAGCATTATTCTTATAATTGCCATTGATGTTATTCCAGGGGCAGGTAATAAACCGCATGAGGCTTTGACCAATTTTTACCATTTTAGGTAAAAAGCTGCATTGACTGCACTTCTGCATTTTGTGGGATATGGTAGGACTGCAAGCAAATCCTGAGACAAGATATATCAAAAACACTCCATACAGCATGCAATTTCATTTTCCAAGATAGAAACATTGGTCACGCTGAACATTGTTGAACGTTTTCGCTGCAATGCATCCTGAGATGCTTGGATCCAGGTTCTATCATTCATGCTGCGCCATTTCAACCAACCTGTGTGGCTCATATTCACTTTGGGTTGACGAGTTGCATGGTCATGGTGTAGGCCGAGCCTTTTTTGCCACTTCATCCGCCTCCGATCAAGCATAATGCCTTGCCCATAAGCATTCCCCACCCTGGAATATCTTAACCTACCCATTCCCCTATCTGGAATAACTGTACCTCCCTCAAAAGAAGTGATAAGCCGCAATATATTTGACTGTTGTAGGCTGCCGTCTCCCGCTTAAGGGCGAATTTCAAACGTTGTCCATCACAGAGACAAATGATCTGGCTCCAGCCGCGTCTATAGGAGTATCTGTCTGCTCACTTCTAGCTCCAGTGGAGACTGATGGAAAAATGGCCGCTAACACCCTGTGGTCCTTGTTCCGGGTGCGCGTGTCACCATCGAGCCTTAATGACATCATAAAGCTGCTTCAAGTGCAAGACTTGCAGGCTTATATACAGTCTATCTATCTATCTATCTATCTATCTATCTATCTATCTATCTATCTATCTATCTAATGTATGTTACTGCATAGATATATATCTAGCTATATAAATAGATAGTTATATATTAATATAGATATTTCTACAAATATCTAGCTTTACGTATAAATTTAAACTTGTATAGTTATGGTTTTGTAGGGCTGAAAACATACATACAAAATTTGTATTATTATCAGCATTATTCTTATAATTGCCATTGATGTTATTCCAGGGGCAGGTAATAAACCGCATGAGTCTTTGACCAATTTTTACCATTTTAGGTAAAAAGCTGCATTGACTGCACTTCTGCATTTTGTGGGATATGGTAGGACTGCAAGCAAATCCTGAGACAAGATATGTCAAAAACACTCCATACAGCATGCAATTTCGATTTCCAAGATAGAAACATTGGTCACGCTGAACATTGTTGAACGTTTTCACTGCAATGCATCCTGGGACGCTTGGATCCAGGTTCCATCATTCATGTTGCGCTATTTCAACCAACCTGTGTGGCTCATATTCACTTTGGGTTGACGATTGGCATGGTCATGGTGTAGGCCGAGCCTTTTTTGCCACTTCATCCGCCTCCGATCAAGCATAATGCCTTGCCCATAAGCATTCCCCTCCCTGGAATAACTTAACCTACCCATTCCCCTATCTGGAATAACTGTACCTACCACAAAAGAAGTGATAAGCAGCGATCAATTTGACTGTTGTAGGCTGCCGTCTCCCGCTTAAGGGCGAATTTCAAACGTTGTCCATCACAGAGACAAATGATCTGGCTCCAGCAGCGTCTATAGGAGTATCTGTCTGCTCACTTCTAGCTCCAGTGGAGACTGATGGAAAAATGGCCGCTAACAACCTGTGATCCTTGTTCCGGGTGCGCGTGTCACCATCGAGCCTTAATGACATCATAAAGCTGCTTCAAGTGCAAGACTTGCAGGCTTATATACAGTCTATCTATCTATCTATCTATCTAATGTATGTTACTGCATAGATATATATCTAGCTATATAAATAGATAGCTATATATCAATATAGATATTTCTACAAATATCTAGCTTTACGTATAAATTTAAACTTCTATAGTTATGGTTTTGTAGGGCTGAAAACATACATACAAAATTTGTATTATTATCAGCATTATTCTTATAATTGCCATTGATGTTATTCCAGGGGCAGGTAATAAACCGCATGAGGCTTTGACCAATTTTTACCATTTTAGGTAAAAAGCTGCATTGACTGCACTTCTGCATTTTGTGGGATATGGTAGGACTGCAAGCAAATCCTGAGACAAGATATATCAAAAACACTCCATACAGCATGCAATTTCATTTTCCAAGATAGAAACATTGGTCACGCTGAACATTGTTGAACGTTTTCGCTGCAATGCATCCTGAGATGCTTGGATCCAGGTTCTATCATTCATGCTGCGCCATTTCAACCAACCTGTGTGGCTCATATTCACTTTGGGTTGACGAGTTGCATGGTCATGGTGTAGGCCGAGCCTTTTTTGCCACTTCATCCGCCTCCGATCAAGCATAATGCCTTGCCCATAAGCATTCCCCACCCTGGAATATCTTAACCTACCCATTCCCCTATCTGGAATAACTGTACCTCCCTCAAAAGAAGTGATAAGCCGCAATATATTTGACTGTTGTAGGCTGCCGTCTCCCGCTTAAGGGCGAATTTCAAACGTTGTCCATCACAGAGACAAATGATCTGGCTCCAGCCGCGTCTATAGGAGTATCTGTCTGCTCACTTCTAGCTCCAGTGGAGACTGATGGAAAAATGGCCGCTAACAACCTGTGGTCCTTGTTCCGGGTGCGCGTGTCACCATCGAGCCTTAATGACATCATAAAGCTGCTTCAAGTGCAAGACTTGCAGGCTTATATACAGTCTATCTATCTATCTATCTATCTATCTATCTATCTATCTATCTATCTATCTAATGTATGTTACTGCATAGATATATATCTAGCTATATAAATAGATAGCTATATATCAATATAGATATTTCTACAAATATCTAGCTTTACGTATAAATTTAAACTTCTATAGTTATGGTTTTGTAGGGCTGAAAACATACATACAAAATTTGTATTATTATCAGCATTATTCTTATAATTGCCATTGATGTTATTCCAGGGGCAGGTAATAAACCGCATGAGGCTTTGACCAATTTTTACCATTTTAGGTAAAAAGCTGCATTGACTGCACTTCTGCATTTTGTGGGATATGGTAGGACTGCAAGCAAATCCTGAGACAAGATATATCAAAAACACTCCATACAGCATGCAATTTCATTTTCCAAGATAGAAACATTGGTCACGCTGAACATTGTTGAACGTTTTCGCTGCAATGCATCCTGAGATGCTTGGATCCAGGTTCTATCATTCATGCTGCGCCATTTCAACCAACCTGTGTGGCTCATATTCACTTTGGGTTGACGAGTTGCATGGTCATGGTGTAGGCCGAGCCTTTTTTGCCACTTCATCCGCCTCCGATCAAGCATAATGCCTTGCCCATAAGCATTCCCCACCCTGGAATATCTTAACCTACCCATTCCCCTATCTGGAATAACTGTACCTCCCTCAAAAGAAGTGATAAGCCGCAATATATTTGACTGTTGTAGGCTGCCGTCTCCCGCTTAAGGGCGAATTTCAAACGTTGTCCATCACAGAGACAAATGATCTGGCTCCAGCCGCGTCTATAGGAGTATCTGTCTGCTCACTTCTAGCTCCAGTGGAGACTGATGGAAAAATGGCCGCTAACAACCTGTGGTCCTTGTTCCGGGTGCGCGTGTCACCATCGAGCCTTAATGACATCATAAAGCTGCTTCAAGTGCAAGACTTGCAGGCTTATATACAGTCTATCTATCTATCTATCTATCTATCTATCTATCTATCTATCTATCTAATGTATGTTACTGCATAGATATATATCTAGCTATATAAATAGATAGTTATATATTAATATAGATATTTCTACAAATATCTAGCTTTACGTATAAATTTAAACTTGTATAGTTATGGTTTTGTAGGGCTGAAAACATACATACAAAATTTGTATTATTATCAGCATTATTCTTATAATTGCCATTGATGTTATTCCAGGGGCAGGTAATAAACCGCATGAGTCTTTGACCAATTTTTACCATTTTAGGTAAAAAGCTGCATTGACTGCACTTCTGCATTTTGTGGGATATGGTAGGACTGCAAGCAAATCCTGAGACAAGATATGTCAAAAACACTCCATACAGCATGCAATTTCGATTTCCAAGATAGAAACATTGGTCACGCTGAACATTGTTGAACGTTTTCACTGCAATGCATCCTGGGACGCTTGGATCCAGGTTCCATCATTCATGTTGCGCTATTTCAACCAACCTGTGTGGCTCATATTCACTTTGGGTTGACGATTGGCATGGTCATGGTGTAGGCCGAGCCTTTTTTGCCACTTCATCCGCCTCCGATCAAGCATAATGCCTTGCCCATAAGCATTCCCCTCCCTGGAATAACTTAACCTACCCATTCCCCTATCTGGAATAACTGTACCTACCACAAAAGAAGTGATAAGCAGCGATCAATTTGACTGTTGTAGGCTGCCGTCTCCCGCTTAAGGGCGAATTTCAAACGTTGTCCATCACAGAGACAAATGATCTGGCTCCAGCAGCGTCTATAGGAGTATCTGTCTGCTCACTTCTAGCTCCAGTGGAGACTGATGGAAAAATGGCCGCTAACAACCTGTGATCCTTGTTCCGGGTGCGCGTGTCACCATCGAGCCTTAATGACATCATAAAGCTGCTTCAAGTGCAAGACTTGCAGGCTTATATACAGTCTATCTATCTATCTATCTATCTAATGTATGTTACTGCATAGATATATATCTAGCTATATAAATAGATAGCTATATATCAATATAGATATTTCTACAAATATCTAGCTTTACGTATAAATTTAAACTTCTATAGTTATGGTTTTGTAGGGCTGAAAACATACATACAAAATTTGTATTATTATCAGCATTATTCTTATAATTGCCATTGATGTTATTCCAGGGGCAGGTAATAAACCGCATGAGGCTTTGACCAATTTTTACCATTTTAGGTAAAAAGCTGCATTGACTGCACTTCTGCATTTTGTGGGATATGGTAGGACTGCAAGCAAATCCTGAGACAAGATATATCAAAAACACTCCATACAGCATGCAATTTCATTTTCCAAGATAGAAACATTGGTCACGCTGAACATTGTTGAACGTTTTCGCTGCAATGCATCCTGAGATGCTTGGATCCAGGTTCTATCATTCATGCTGCGCCATTTCAACCAACCTGTGTGGCTCATATTCACTTTGGGTTGACGAGTTGCATGGTCATGGTGTAGGCCGAGCCTTTTTTGCCACTTCATCCGCCTCCGATCAAGCATAATGCCTTGCCCATAAGCATTCCCCACCCTGGAATATCTTAACCTACCCATTCCCCTATCTGGAATAACTGTACCTCCCTCAAAAGAAGTGATAAGCCGCAATATATTTGACTGTTGTAGGCTGCCGTCTCCCGCTTAAGGGCGAATTTCAAACGTTGTCCATCACAGAGACAAATGATCTGGCTCCAGCCGCGTCTATAGGAGTATCTGTCTGCTCACTTCTAGCTCCAGTGGAGACTGATGGAAAAATGGCCGCTAACAACCTGTGGTCCTTGTTCCGGGTGCGCGTGTCACCATCGAGCCTTAATGACATCATAAAGCTGCTTCAAGTGCAAGACTTGCAGGCTTATATACAGTCTATCTATCTATCTATCTATCTATCTATCTATCTATCTATCTAATGTATGTTACTGCATAGATATATATCTAGCTATATAAATAGATAGCTATATATCAATATAGATATTTCTACAAATATCTAGCTTTACGTATAAATTTAAACTTCTATAGTTATGGTTTTGTAGGGCTGAAAACATACATACAAAATTTGTATTATTATCAGCATTATTCTTATAATTGCCATTGATGTTATTCCAGGGGCAGGTAATAAACCGCATGAGGCTTTGACCAATTTTTACCATTTTAGGTAAAAAGCTGCATTGACTGCACTTCTGCATTTTGTGGGATATGGTAGGACTGCAAGCAAATCCTGAGACAAGATATATCAAAAACACTCCATACAGCATGCAATTTCATTTTCCAAGATAGAAACATTGGTCACGCTGAACATTGTTGAACGTTTTCGCTGCAATGCATCCTGAGATGCTTGGATCCAGGTTCTATCATTCATGCTGCGCCATTTCAACCAACCTGTGTGGCTCATATTCACTTTGGGTTGACGAGTTGCATGGTCATGGTGTAGGCCGAGCCTTTTTTGCCACTTCATCCGCCTCCGATCAAGCATAATGCCTTGCCCATAAGCATTCCCCACCCTGGAATATCTTAACCTACCCATTCCCCTATCTGGAATAACTGTACCTCCCTCAAAAGAAGTGATAAGCCGCAATATATTTGACTGTTGTAGGCTGCCGTCTCCCGCTTAAGGGCGAATTTCAAACGTTGTCCATCACAGAGACAAATGATCTGGCTCCAGCCGCGTCTATAGGAGTATCTGTCTGCTCACTTCTAGCTCCAGTGGAGACTGATGGAAAAATGGCCGCTAACAACCTGTGGTCCTTGTTCCGGGTGCGCGTGTCACCATCGAGCCTTAATGACATCATAAAGCTGCTTCAAGTGCAAGACTTGCAGGCTTATATACAGTCTATCTATCTATCTATCTATCTATCTATCTATCTATCTATCTAATGTATGTTACTGCATAGATATATATCTAGCTATATAAATAGATAGTTATATATTAATATAGATATTTCTACAAATATCTAGCTTTACGTATAAATTTAAACTTGTATAGTTATGGTTTTGTAGGGCTGAAAACATACATACAAAATTTGTATTATTATCAGCATTATTCTTATAATTGCCATTGATGTTATTCCAGGGGCAGGTAATAAACCGCATGAGTCTTTGACCAATTTTTACCATTTTAGGTAAAAAGCTGCATTGACTGCACTTCTGCATTTTGTGGGATATGGTAGGACTGCAAGCAAATCCTGAGACAAGATATATCAAAAACACTCCATACAGCATGCAATTTCATTTTCCAAGATAGAAACATTGGTCACGCTGAACATTGTTGAACGTTTTCGCTGCAATGCATCCTGGGACGCTTGGATCCAGGTTCCATCATTCATGTTGCGCTATTTCAACCAACCTGTGTGGCTCATATTCACTTTGGGTTGACGATTGGCATGGTCATGGTGTAGGCCGAGCCTTTTTTGCCACTTCATCCGCCTCCGATCAAGCATAATGCCTTGCCCATAAGCATTCCCCTCCCTGGAATAACTTAACCTACCCATTCCCCTATCTGGAATAACTGTACCTACCACAAAAGAAGTGATAAGCAGCGATCAATTTGACTGTTGTAGGCTGCCGTATCCCGCTTAAGGGCGAATTTCAAACGTTGTCCATCACAGAGACAAATGATCTGGCTCCAGCAGCGTCTATAGGAGTATCTGTCTGCTCACTTCTAGCTCCAGTGGAGACTGATGGAAAAATGGCCGCTAACAACCTGTGATCCTTGTTCCGGGTGCGCGTGTCACCATCGAGCCTTAATGACATCATAAAGCTGCTTCAAGTGCAAGACTTGCAGGCTTATATACAGTCTATCTATCTATCTATCTATCTATCTAATGTATGTTACTGCATAGATATATATCTAGCTATATAAATAGATAGCTATATATCAATATAGATATTTCTACAAATATCTAGCTTTACGTATAAATTTAAACTTCTATAGTTATGGTTTTGTAGGGCTGAAAACATACATACAAAATTTGTATTATTATCAGCATTATTCTTATAATTGCCATTGATGTTATTCCAGGGGCAGGTAATAAACCGCATGAGTCTTTGACCAATTTTTACCATTTTAGGTAAAAAGCTGCATTGACTGTACTTCTGCATTTTGTGGGATATGGTAGGACTGCAAGCAAATCCTGAGACAAGATATGTCAAAAACACTCCATACAGCATGCAATTTCATTTTCCAAGATAGAAACATTGGTCACGCTGAACATTGTTGAACGTTTTCGCTGCAATGCATCCTGGGACGCTTGGATCCAGGTTCTATCATTCATGCTGCGCCATTTCAACCAACCTGTGTGGCTCATATTCACTTTGGGTTGACGAGTTGCATGGTCATGGTGTAGGCCGAGCCTTTTTTGCCACTTCATCCGCCTCCGATCAAGCATAATGCCTTGCCCATAAGCATTCCCCTCCCTGGAATAACTTAACCTACCCATTCCCCTATCTGGAATAACTGTACCTACCACAAAAGAAGTGATAAGCAGCGATCAATTTGACTGTTGTAGGCTGCCGTCTCCCGCTTAAGGGCGAATTTCAAACGTTGTCCATCACAGAGACAAATGATCTGGCTCCAGCAGCGTCTATAGGAGTATCTGTCTGCTCACTTCTAGCTCCAGTGGAGACTGATGGAAAAATGGCCGCTAACAACCTGTGATCCTTGTTCCGGGTGCGCGTGTCACCATCGAGCCTTAATGACATCATAAAGCTGCTTCAAGTGCAAGACTTGCAGGCTTATATACAGTCTATCTATCTATCTATCTATCTATCTATCTATCTATCTATCTATCTATCTATCTAATGTATGTTACTGCATAGATATATATCTAGCTATATAAATAGATAGCTATATATCAATATAGATATTTCTACAAATATCTAGCTTTACGTATAAATTTAAACTTCTATAGTTATGGTTTTGTAGGGCTGAAAACATACATACAAAATTTGTATTATTATCAGCATTATTCTTATAATTGCCATTGATGTTATTCCAGGGGCAGGTAATAAACCGCATGAGTCTTTGACCAATTTTTACCATTTTAGGTAAAAAGCTGCATTGACTGTACTTCTGCATTTTGTGGGATATGGTAGGACTGCAAGCAAATCCTGAGACAAGATATGTCAAAAACACTCCATACAGCATGCAATTTCATTTTCCAAGATAGAAACATTGGTCACGCTGAACATTGTTGAACGTTTTCGCTGCAATGCATCCTGGGACGCTTGGATCCAGGTTCTATCATTCATGCTGCGCCATTTCAACCAACCTGTGTGGCTCATATTCACTTTGGGTTGACGAGTTGCATGGTCATGGTGTAGGCCGAGCCTTTTTTGCCACTTCATCCGCCTCCGATCAAGCATAATGCCTTGCCCATAAGCATTCCCCTCCCTGGAATAACTTAACCTACCCATTCCCCTATCTGGAATAACTGTACCTACCACAAAAGAAGTGATAAGCAGCGATCAATTTGACTGTTGTAGGCTGCCGTCTCCCGCTTAAGGGCGAATTTCAAACGTTGTCCATCACAGAGACAAATGATCTGGCTCCAGCAGCGTCTATAGGAGTATCTGTCTGCTCACTTCTAGCTCCAGTGGAGACTGATGGAAAAATGGCCGCTAACAACCTGTGATCCTTGTTCCGGGTGCGCGTGTCACCATCGAGCCTTAATGACATCATAAAGCTGCTTCAAGTGCAAGACTTGCAGGCTTATATACAGTCTATCTATCCATCTATCTATCTATCTATCTATCTATCTATCTATCTATCTATCTAATGTATGTTACTGCATAGATATATATCTAGCTATATAAATAGATAGCTATATATCAATATAGATATTTCTACAAATATCTAGCTTTACGTATAAATTTAAACTTCTATAGTTATGGTTTTGTAGGGCTGAAAACATACATACAAAATTTGTATTATTATCAGCATTATTCTTATAATTGCCATTGATGTTATTCCAGGGGCAGGTAATAAACCGCATGAGGCTTTGACCAATTTTTACCATTTTAGGTAAAAAGCTGCATTGACTGCACTTCTGCATTTTGTGGGATATGGTAGGACTGCAAGCAAATCCTGAGACAAGATATATCAAAAACACTCCATACAGCATGCAATTTCATTTTCCAAGATAGAAACATTGGTCACGCTGAACATTGTTGAACGTTTTCGCTGCAATGCATCCTGAGATGCTTGGATCCAGGTTCTATCATTCATGCTGCGCCATTTCAACCAA
>NW_027101884.1:0-116441 GCF_035609145.1 Eleutherodactylus coqui | reverse complement strand
TAATGGAATGTTACATTATGACATCATAATGGAATTTTGCATTATGACATCATAATGGAATGCTACATTATGACATAATAATGGAATGTTACATTATGACATCATAATGGAATTTTGCATTATGACATCATAATGGAATGTTGCATTATGACATCATAATGGAATTTTTACATTATGACATCATAATGGAATTTTGCATTATGACATCATAATGGAATATTGCATTATGACATCATAATGGAATTTGGCATTATGACATCATAATGGAATTTTGCATTATGACATCATAATGGAATTTTGCATAATGACATCATAATGGAATTTTTACATTATGACATCATAATGGAATTTTGCATTATGACATCATAATGGAATGTTACATTATGACATCATAATGGAATTTTGCATTATGACATCATAATGGAATGTTACATTATGACATCATAATGGAATTTTGCATTATGACTTCATAATGGAATTTTGCATTATGACATCATAATGGAATTTTTACATTATGACATCATAATGGAATGTTGCATTATGACATCATAATGGAATTTTGCATTATGACATCATAATGGAATGTTGCATTATGACATCATAATGGAATTTTGCATTATGACATCATAATGGAATTTTGCATTATGACATCTTAATGAAATTTTGCATTATGACATCTTAATGAAATTTTGCATTATGACATCATAGTGGAATTTTGCATTATGACATCATAATGGAATTTTACATTATGACATCATTATGGAATTTTGCATTATGACATCATAATGGAATTTTTCATTATGACATCATAATGGAATTTTACATTATGACATCATAATAGAATTTTGCATTATGACATCATAAAGGAATTTTGGATTATGACATCATAATGGAATTTTTCATTATGACATCATAATGGAATGTTACATTATGACATCATAATGGAGTTTTACATTATGACATCATAATGGAATTTTACATTATGACATCATAATGGAATGTTACATTATGACATCATAATGGAATTTTGCATTATGACATCATAATGGAATGTTACATTATGACATCATAATGGAATTTTGCATTATGACATCATAATGGAATGCTACATTATGACATCATAATAGAATGTTACATTATGACATCATAATGGAATGTTGCATTATGACATCATAATGGAATGTTGCATTATGACATCATAATGGAATTTTTACATTATGACATCATTATGGAATTTTGCATTATGACATCATAATGGAATTTTGCATTATGACATCATAATGGAATTTTTACATTATGACATCATAATGGAATTTTGCATTATGACATCATAATGGAATGTTACATTATGACATCATAATGGAATTTTGCATTATGACATCATAATGGAATGTTACATTATGACATCATAATGGAATTTTGCATTATGACTTCATAATGGAATTTTGCATTATGACATCATAATGGAATTTTTACATTATGACATCATAATGGAATGTTGCATTATGACATCATAATGGAATTTTGCATTATGACATCATAATGGAATGTTGCATTATGACATCATAATGAAATTTTGCATTATGTCATCATAGTGGAATTTTGCATTATGACATCATAATGGAATTTTACATTATGACATCATAATGGAATTTTGCATTATGACATCATAATGGAATTTTACATTATGACATCATAATGGAATTTTACATTATGACATCATAATGGAATGTTACATTATGACATCATAATAGAATTTTAAATTATGACATCATAATGGAATGTTGCATTATGACATCATAATGGAATTTTTACATTATGACATCATAATGGAATTTTGCATTATGACATCATAATGGAATCTTGCATTATGACATCATAATGGAATTTGGCATTATGACATCATAATGGAATTTTGCATTATGACATCATAATGGAATTTTGCATAATGACATCATAATGGAATTTTTACATTATGACATCATAATGGAATTTTGCATTATGACATCATAATGGAATGTTACATTATTACATCATAATGGAATTTTGCATTATGACATCATAATGGAATGTTACATTATGACTTCATAATGGAATTTTGCATTATGACATCATAATGGAATTTTTACATTATGACATCATAATGGAATTTTGCATTATGACATCATAATGGAATGTTGCATTATGACATCATAATGGAATTTTGCATTATGACATCATAATGGAATTTTGCATTATGACATCTTAATGAAATTTTGCATAATGACATCATAATGGAATGTTGCATTATGACATCATAATGGAATTTGGCATTATGACATCATAATGGAATTTTGCATTATGACATCATAATGGAATTTTGCATTATGACATCATAATGGAATTTTGCATAATGACATCATAATGGAATTTTTACATTATGACATCATAATGGAATTTTGCATTATGACATCATAATGGAATGTTACATTATGACATCATAATGGAATTTTGCATTATGACATCATAATGGAATGTTGCATTATGACATCATAATGGAATGTTGCATTATGACATCATAATGGAATTTTGCATTATGACATCATAATGGAATTTTTACATTATGACATCATAATGGAATTTTGCATTATGACATCATAATGGAATGTTACATTATGACATCATAATTGAATTTTGCATTATGACATCATAATGGAATGTTGCATTATGACATCAAAATGGAATTTTGTATTATGACATCATAATGGAATGTTACATTATGACATCATAATTGAATTTTGCATTATGACATCATAATGGAATGTTGCATTATGACATCATAATGGAATTTTGCTTTATGACATCATAATGGAATGTTGCATTATGACATCATAATGGAATTTTGCATTATGACATCATAATGGAATGTTGCATTATGACATCATAATGGAATTTGGCATTATGACATCATAATGGAATTTTGCATTATGACATCATAATGGAATTTTGCATAATGACATCATAATGGAATTTTTACATTATGACATCATAATGGAATTTTGCATTATGACATCATAATGGAATGTTACATTATGACATCATAATGGAATTTTGCATTATGACATCATAATGGAATGTTACATTATGACATCATAATGGAATGTTGCATTATGACATCATAATGGAATGTTGCATAATGACATCACAATGGAATTTTGCATTATGACATCACAATGGAATTTTGCATTATGACATCATAATGGAATTTTGCATTATGACATCATAATAGAATTTTTACATTTTGACATCATAATGGAATTTTTACTTTATGACATCATAATGGAATTTTGCATTATGACATCATAATGGAATGTTACATTATGACATCATAATGGAATGTTGCATAATGACATCATAATGGAATGTTGCATTATGACATCATAATGGAATTTTTACATTATGACATCATAATGGAATTTTGCATTATGACATCATAATGGAATGTTACATTATGACATCATAATGTAATGTTGCATTATGACATCATAATGGAATGTTACATTATGACATCATAATGGAATTTTGTATTATGACATCATAATGGAATTTTACATTATGACATCATAATGGAATTTTTACATTATGACATCATAATGGAATTTTGCATTATGACATCATAATGGAATGTTATACTATGACTTCATAATGGAATGTTGCATTATGACATCATAATGGAATTTTGCATTATGACATCATAATGGAATTTTGCATTAGGACATCATAATGGAATGTTACATTATGACATCATAATAAAATTTTGCATTATGACATCATAATTCAATTTTTACATTATGACATCATAATGGCATTTTGCATTATGACATCATAATGGAATTTTGCATTATGACATCATAATAGAATTTTTACATTATGACATCATAATGGAATTTTGCATTATGACATCATAATGGAATTTTTACGTTATGACATCATAATGGAATTTTGCATTATGACATCATAATGGAATGTTGCATTATGACATCATAATGGAATTTTTACATTATGACATCATAATGGAATTTTGCATTATGACATCACAATGGAATTTTGCATTATGACATCATAATGAAATGTTACATTATGACATCATAATGGAATGTTGCATTATGACATCATAATGGAATGTTGCATTATGACATCATAATGGAATGTTGCATTATGACATCATAATGGAATGTTGCATTATGACATCATAATGGAATGTTGCATTATGACATCATAATGGAATGTTGCATTATGACATCATAATGGAATTTTTACATTATGACATCATAATGGAATTTTGCATTATGACATCATAATGGAATGTTGCATTATGACATCATAATGGAATTTGGCATTATGACATCATAATGGAATTTTGCATTATGACATCATAATGGAATTTTGCATAATGACATCATAATGGAATTTTTACATTATAACATCATAATGGAATTTTGCATTATGACATCATAATGGAATGTTACATTATGACATCATAATGGAATGTTACATTATGACATCATAATGGAATTTTGCATTATGACATCATAATGGAATGTTGCATTATGACATCATAATGGAATTTTGCATTATGACATCATAATGGAATGTTGCATTATGACATCATAATGGAATTTTGCATTATGACATCATAATGGAATTTTTACATTATGACATCATAATGGAATTTTGCATTATGACATCATAATGGAATGTTACATTATGACATCATAATGGAATTTTTACATTATGACATCATAATGGAATTTTGCATTATGACATCACAATGGAATTTTGCATTATGACATCATAATGGAATTTGGCATTATGACATCATAATGGAATGTTGCATTATGACATCATAATGGAATGTTGCATTATGACATCATAATGGAATGTTGCATTATGACATCATAATGGAATGTTGCATTATGGCATCATAATGGAATGTTGCATTATGACATCATAATGGAATGTTGCATTATGACATCATAATGGAATTTTTACATTATGACATCATAATGGAATTTTGCATTATGACATCATAATGGAATGTTGCATTATGACATCATAATGGAATTTGGCATTATGACATCATAATGGAATTTTGCATTATGACATCATAATGGAATTTTGCATTATGACATCATAATGGAATTTTGCATAATGACATCATAATGGAATTTTTACATTATGACATCATAATGGAATTTTGCATTATGACATCATAATGGAATGTTACATTATGACATCATAATGGAATTTTGCATTATGACATCATAATGGAATGTTGCATTATGACATCATAATGGAATTTTGCATTATGACATCATAATGGAATGTTGCATTATGACATCATAATGGAATTTTGCATTATGACATCATAATGGAATTTTTACATTATGACATCATAATGGAATTTTGCATTATGACATCATAATGGAATGTTACATTATGACATCATAATTGAATTTTGCATTATGACATCATAATGGAATGTTGCATTATGACATCATAATGGAATTTTGCATTATGACATCATAATGGAATGTTACATTATGACATCATAATTGAATTTTGCATTATGACATCATAATGGAATGTTGCATTATGACATCATAATGGAATTTGGCATTATGACATCATAATGGAATTTTGCATTATGACATCATAATGGAATTTTTACATTATGACATCATAATGGAATTTTGCATTATGACATCATAATGGAATGTTACATTATGACATCATAATGGAATTTTGCATTATGACATCATAATGGAATGTTACATTATGACATCATAATGGAATGTTGCATTATGACATCATAATGGAATGTTGCATAATGACATCACAATGGAATTTTGCATTATGACATCATAATGGAATGTTGCATTATGACATCATAATGGAATTTTGCATTATGACATCATAATAGAATTTTTACATTTTGACATCATAATGGAATTTTTACTTTATGACATCATAATGGAATTTTGCATTATGACATCATAATGGAATGTTAAATTATGACATCATAATGGAATGTTGCATTATGACATCATAATGGAATGTTGCATTATGACATCATAATGGAATTTTGTATTATGACATCATAATGGAATTTTGCATTATGACATCATAATGGAATTTTTACATTATGACATCATAATGGAATTTTGCATTATGACATCATAATGGAATGTTATATTATGACTTCATAATGGAATGTTGCATTATGACATCATAATGGAATTTTGCATTATGACATCATAATGGAATTTTGCATTAGGACATCATAATGGAATGTTACATTATAACATCATAATGAAATTTTGCATTATGACATCATAATTCAATTTTTACATTATGACATCATAATGGCATTTTGCATTATGACATCATAATGGAATTTTGCATTATGACATCATAATAGAATTTTTACATTATGACATCATAATGGAATTTTGCATTATGACATCATAATGGAATTTTTACGTTATGATATCATAATGGAATTTTGCATTATGACATCATAATGGAATGTTGCATTATGACATCATAATGGAATTTTTACATTATGACATCATAATGGAATTTTGCATTATGACATCATAATGGAATGTTGCATTATGACATCATAATGGAATGTTGCATTATGACATCATAATGGAATGTTGCATTATGACATCATAATGGAATTTTGCATTATGACATCATAATGGAATGTTGCATTATGACATCATAATGGAATTTGGCATTATGACATCATAATGGAATTTTGCATTATGACATCATAATGGAATTATGCATAATGACATCATAATGGATTTTTTACATTATGACATCATAATGGAATTTTGCATTATGACATCATAATGGAATGTTGCATTATGACTTCATAATGGAATTTTGCATTATGACATCATAATGGATTGTTGCATTATGACATCATAATGGAATTTTGCATTATGACATCATAATGGAATGTTGCATTATGACATCATAATGGAATTTTGCATTATGACATCATAATGGAATTTTTACATTATGACATCATAATGGAATTTTGCATTATGACATCATAATGGAATGTTACATTATGACATCATAATTGAATTTTGCATTATGACATCATAATGGAATGTTGCATTATGACATCATAATGGAATTTTGCTTTATGACATCATAATGGAATGTTGCATTATGACATCATAATGGAATTTTGCATTATGACATCATAATGGAATGTTGCATTATGACATCATAATGGAATTTTTACTTTATGACATCATAATGGAATTTTGCATTATGACATCATAATGGAATGTTACATTATGACATCATAATGGAATGTTGCATTATGACATCATAATGGAATTTTTACATTATGACATCATAATGGAATTTTGCATTATGACATCATAATGGAATGTTACATTATGACATCATAATAAAATTTTGCATTATGACATCATAATTCAATTTTTACATTATGACATCATAATGGCATTTTGCATTATGACATCATAATGGAATTTTGCATTATGACATCATAATAGAATTTTTACATTATGACATCATAATGGAATGTTACATTATGACATCATAATGGAATTTTTACATTATGACATCATAATGGAATTTTGCATTATGACATCACAATGGAATTTTGCATTATGACATCATAATGGAATGTTACATTATGACATCATAATGGAATGTTGCATTATGACATCATAATGGAATGTTGCATTATGACATCATAATGGAATGTTGCATTATGACATCATAATGGAATGTTGCATTATGACATCATAATGGAATGTTGCATTATGACATCATAATGGAATTTTTACATTATGACATCATAATGGAATTTTGCATTATGACATCATAATGGAATGTTGCATTATGACATCATAATGGAATTTGGCATTATGACATCATAATGGAATTTTGCATAATGACATCATAATGGAATTTTTACATTATGACATCATAATGGAATTTTGCATTATGACATCATAATGGAATGTTACATTATGACATCATAATGGAATGTTGCATTATGACATCATAATGGAATTTTGCTTTATGACATTATAATGGAATGTTGCATTATGACATCATAATGGAATTTTGCATTATGACATCATAATGGAATGTTGCATTATGACATCATAATGGAATTTTTACTTTATGACATCATAATGGAATTTTGCATTATGACATCATAATGGAATGTTGCATTATGACATCATAATGGAATTTTGCATTATGACATCATTATGGAATTTTGCATTATGACATCATAATGGAATTTTTCATTATGACATCATAAAGGAATTTTGGATTATGACATCATAATGGAATTTTTCATTATGACATCATAATGGAATGTTACATTATGACATCATAATGGAGTTTTACATTATGACATTATAATGGAATTTTACATTATGACATCATAATGGAATGTTACATTATGACATCATAATGGAATTTTGCATTATGACATCATAATGGAATGTTACATTATGACATCATAATGGAATTTTGCATTATGACATCATAATGGAATGCTACATTATGACATCATAATAGAATGTTACATTATGACATCATAATGGAATTTTGCATTATGACATCATAATGGAATGTTGCATTATGACATCATAATGGAATTTTTACATTATGACATCATTATGGAATTTTGCATTATGACATCATAATGGAATTTTGCATTATGACATCATAATGGAATTTTTACATTATGACATCATAATGGAATTTTGCATTATGACATCATAATGGAATGTTACATTATGACATCATAATGGAATTTTGCATTATGACATCATAATGGAATGTTACATTATGACATCATAATGGAATTTTGCATTATGACTTCATAATGGAATTTTGCATTATGACATCATAATGGAATTTTTACATTATGACATCATAATGGAATGTTGCATTATGACATCATAATGGAATTTTGCATTATGACATCATAATGGAATGTTGCATTATGACATCATAATGAAATTTTGCATTATGTCATCATAGTGGAATTTTGCATTATGACATCATAATGGAATTTTACATTATGACATCATAATGGAATTTTGCATTATGACATCATAATGGAATTTTACATTATGACATCATAATGGAATTTTACATTATGACATCATAATGGAATGTTACATTATGACATCATAATAGAATTTTAAATTATGACATCATAATGGAATGTTGCATTATGACATCATAATGGAATTTTTACATTATGACATCATAATGGAATTTTGCATTATGACATCATAATGGAATCTTGCATTATGACATCATAATGGAATTTGGCATTATGACATCATAATGGAATTTTGCATTATGACATCATAATGGAATTTTGCATAATGACATCATAATGGAATTTTTACATTATGACATCATAATGGAATTTTGCATTATGACATCATAATGGAATGTTACATTATTACATCATAATGGAATTTTGCATTATGACATCATAATGGAATGTTACATTATGACATCATAATGGAATTTTGCATTATGACTTCATAATGGAATTTTGCATTATGACATCATAATGGAATTTTTACATTATGACATCATAATGGAATTTTGCATTATGACATCATAATGGAATGTTGCATTATGACATCATAATGGAATTTTGCATTATGACATCATAATGGAATTTTGCATTATGACATCTTAATGAAATTTTGCATAATGACATCATAATGGAATGTTGCATTATGACATCATAATGGAATTTGGCATTATGACATCATAATGGAATTTTGCATTATGACATCATAATGGAATTTTGCATTATGACATCATAATGGAATTTTGCATAATGACATCATAATGGAATTTTTACATTATGACATCATAATGGAATTTTGCATTATGACATCATAATGGAATGTTACATTATGACATCATAATGGAATTTTGCATTATGACATAATAATGGAATGTTGCATTATGACATCATAATGGAATGTTGCATTATGACATCATAATGGAATTTTGCATTATGACATCATAATGGAATTTTTACATTATGACATCATAATGGAATTTTGCATTATGACATCATAATGGAATGTTACATTATGACATCATAATTGAATTTTGCATTATGACATCATAATGGAATGTTGCATTATGACATCAAAATGGAATTTTGTATTATGACATCATAATGGAATGTTACATTATGACATCATAATTGAATTTTGCATTATGACATCATAATGGAATGTTGCATTATGACATCATAATGGAATTTTGCTTTATGACATCATAATGGAATGTTGCATTATGACATCATAATGGAATTTTGCATTATGACATCATAATGGAATGTTGCATTATGACATCATAATGGAATTTGGCATTATGACATCATAATGGAATTTTGCATTATGACATCATAATGGAATTTTGCATAATGACATCATAATGGAATTTTTACATTATGACATCATAATGGAATTTTGCATTATGACATCATAATGGAATGTTACATTATGACATCATAATGGAATTTTGCATTATGACATCATAATGGAATGTTACATTATGACATCATAATGGAATGTTGCATTATGACATCATAATGGAATGTTGCATAATGACATCACAATGGAATTTTGCATTATGACATCACAATGGAATTTTGCATTATGACATCATAATGGAATTTTGCATTATGACATCATAATAGAATTTTTACATTTTGACATCATAATGGAATTTTTACTTTATGACATCATAATGGAATTTTGCATTATGACATCATAATGGAATGTTACATTATGACATCATAATGGAATGTTGCATAATGACATCATAATGGAATGTTGCATTATGACATCATAATGGAATTTTTACATTATGACATCATAATGGAATTTTGCATTATGACATCATAATGGAATGTTACATTATGACATCATAATGTAATGTTGCATTATGACATCATAATGGAATGTTACATTATGACATCATAATGGAATTTTGTATTATGACATCATAATGGAATTTTGCATTATGACATCATAATGGAATTTTTACATTATGACATCATAATGGAATTTTGCATTATGACATCATAATGGAATGTTATACTATGACTTCATAATGGAATGTTGCATTATGACATCATAATGGAATTTTGCATTATGACATCATAATGGAATTTTGCATTAGGACATCATAATGGAATGTTACATTATGACATCATAATAAAATTTTGCATTATGACATCATAATTCAATTTTTACATTATGACATCATAATGGCATTTTGCATTATGACATCATAATGGAATTTTGCATTATGACATCATAATAGAATTTTTACATTATGACATCATAATGGAATTTTGCATTATGACATCATAATGGAATTTTTACGTTATGACATCATAATGGAATTTTGCATTATGACATCATAATGGAATGTTGCATTATGACATCATAATGGAATTTTTACATTATGACATCATAATGGAATTTTGCATTATGACATCACAATGGAATTTTGCATTATGACATCATAATGAAATGTTACATTATGACATCATAATGGAATGTTGCATTATGACATCATAATGGAATGTTGCATTATGACATCATAATGGAATGTTGCATTATGACATCATAATGGAATGTTGCATTATGACATCATAATGGAATGTTGCATTATGACATCATAATGGAATGTTGCATTATGACATCATAATGGAATTTTTACATTATGACATCATAATGGAATTTTGCATTATGACATCATAATGGAATGTTGCATTATGACATCATAATGGAATTTGGCATTATGACATCATAATGGAATTTTGCATTATGACATCATAATGGAATTTTGCATAATGACATCATAATGGAATTTTTACATTATAACATCATAATGGAATTTTGCATTATGACATCATAATGGAATGTTACATTATGACATCATAATGGAATGTTACATTATGACATCATAATGGAATTTTGCATTATGACATCATAATGGAATGTTGCATTATGACATCATAATGGAATTTTGCATTATGACATCATAATGGAATGTTGCATTATGACATCATAATGGAATTTTGCATTATGACATCATAATGGAATTTTTACATTATGACATCATAATGGAATTTTGCATTATGACATCATAATGGAATGTTACATTATGACATCATAATGGAATTTTTACATTATGACATCATAATGGAATTTTGCATTATGACATCACAATGGAATTTTGCATTATGACATCATAATGGAATTTGGCATTATGACATCATAATGGAATGTTGCATTATGACATCATAATGGAATGTTGCATTATGACATCATAATGGAATGTTGCATTATGACATCATAATGGAATGTTGCATTATGGCATCATAATGGAATGTTGCATTATGACATCATAATGGAATGTTGCATTATGACATCATAATGGAATTTTTACATTATGACATCATAATGGAATTTTGCATTATGACATCATAATGGAATGTTGCATTATGACATCATAATGGAATTTGGCATTATGACATCATAATGGAATTTTGCATTATGACATCATAATGGAATTTTGCATTATGACATCATAATGGAATTTTGCATAATGACATCATAATGGAATTTTTACATTATGACATCATAATGGAATTTTGCATTATGACATCATAATGGAATGTTACATTATGACATCATAATGGAATTTTGCATTATGACATCATAATGGAATGTTGCATTATGACATCATAATGGAATTTTGCATTATGACATCATAATGGAATGTTGCATTATGACATCATAATGGAATTTTGCATTATGACATCATAATGGAATTTTTACATTATGACATCATAATGGAATTTTGCATTATGACATCATAATGGAATGTTACATTATGACATCATAATTGAATTTTGCATTATGACATCATAATGGAATGTTGCATTATGACATCATAATGGAATTTTGCATTATGACATCATAATGGAATGTTACATTATGACATCATAATTGAATTTTGCATTATGACATCATAATGGAATGTTGCATTATGACATCATAATGGAATTTGGCATTATGACATCATAATGGAATTTTGCATTATGACATCATAATGGAATTTTTACATTATGACATCATAATGGAATTTTGCATTATGACATCATAATGGAATGTTACATTATGACATCATAATGGAATTTTGCATTATGACATCATAATGGAATGTTACATTATGACATCATAATGGAATGTTGCATTATGACATCATAATGGAATGTTGCATAATGACATCACAATGGAATTTTGCATTATGACATCATAATGGAATGTTGCATTATGACATCATAATGGAATTTTGCATTATGACATCATAATAGAATTTTTACATTTTGACATCATAATGGAATTTTTACTTTATGACATCATAATGGAATTTTGCATTATGACATCATAATGGAATGTTACATTATGACATCATAATGGAATGTTGCATTATGACATCATAATGGAATGTTGCATTATGACATCATAATGGAATTTTGTATTATGACATCATAATGGAATTTTGCATTATGACATCATAATGGAATTTTTACATTATGACATCATAATGGAATTTTGCATTATGACATCATAATGGAATGTTATATTATGACTTCATAATGGAATGTTGCATTATGACATCATAATGGAATTTTGCATTATGACATCATAATGGAATTTTGCATTAGGACATCATAATGGAATGTTACATTATAACATCATAATGAAATTTTGCATTATGACATCATAATTCAATTTTTACATTATGACATCATAATGGCATTTTGCATTATGACATCATAATGGAATTTTGCATTATGACATCATAATAGAATTTTTACATTATGACATCATAATGGAATTTTGCATTATGACATCATAATGGAATGTTGCATTATGACATCATAATGGAATTTTTACATTATGACATCATAATGGAATTTTGCATTATGACATCACAATGGAATTTTGCATTATGACATCATAATGAAATGTTACATTATGACATCATAATGGAATGTTGCATTATGACATCATAATGGAATGTTGCATTATGACATCATAATGGAATGTTGCATTATGACATCATAATGGAATGTTGCATTATGACATCATAATGGAATGTTGCATTATGACATCATAATGGAATGTTGCATTATGACATCATAATGGAATTTTTACATTATGACATCATAATGGAATTTTGCATTATGACATCATAATGGAATGTTGCATTATGACATCATAATGGAATTTGGCATTATGACATCATAATGGAATTTTGCATTATGACATCATAATGGAATTTTGCATAATGACATCATAATGGAATTTTTACATTATGACATCATAATGGAATTTTGCATTATGACATCATAATGGAATGTTACATTATGACATCATAATGGAATTTTGCATTATGACATCATAATGGAATGTTGCATTATGACATCATAATGGAATTTTGCATTATGACATCATAATGGAATGTTGCATTATGACATCATAATAGAATTTTTACATTATGACATCATAATGGAATTTTTACTTTATGACATCATAATGGAATTTTGCATTATGACATCATAATGGAATGTTACATTATGCTGTCATAATGTAAAAATTCCATTATGTCATAATGGAATGTTGCATTATGACATCATAATGGAATTTTTACATTATGACATCATAATGGAATTTTTACATTATGACATCATAATGGAATTTTGCATTATGACATCATAATGGAATTTTGCATTATGACATCATAATGGAATGTTGCATTATGACATCATAATGGAATTTTTACATTATGACATCATAATGGAATGTTGCATTATGGCATCATAATGGAATTTGGCATTATGACATCATAATGGAATGTTGAATTATGACATCTTAATGGAATGTTGCATTATGACATCATAATGGAATGTTGCATTATGACATCATAATGGAATTTTGCATTATGACATCATACTGGAATTTTTACATTATGACATCATAATGGAATGTTGCATTATGACATCATAATGGAATTTTGCATTATGACATCATAATCGAATGTTACATTATGACATCATAATGGAATTTTGCATTATGACATCATAATGGAATGTTACATTATGACATCATAATGGAATTTTGCATTATGACATCATACTGGAATGTTGCATTATGACATCATAATGGAATTTTGCATTATGACATCATAATAGAATTTTTACATTATGACATCATAATGGAATTTTTACTTTATGACATCATAATGGAATGTTGCATTATGACATCATAATGGAATTTTGCATTATGACATCATAATGGAATGTTGCATTATGACATCATAATGGAATGCTGCATTATGACATCATAATGGAATGTTGCATTATGACATCATAATGGAATTTTTACATTATGACATCATAATGGAATGTTGCATTATGACATCATAATGGAATGTTGCATTATGACATCATAATGGAATTTTTACATTATGACATCATAATGGAATGTTGCATTATGACATCATAATGGAATGTTGCATTATAACATCATAATGGAATTTTTACATTATGACATCATAATGGAATGTTGCATTATGACATCATAATGGAATTTTTACATTATGACATCATAATGGAATGTTGCATTATGACATCATAATGGAATTTTGCATTATGACATCATAATAGAATTTTTACATTATGACATCATAATGGAATTTTTACTTTATGACATCATAATGGAATTTTGCATTATGACATCATAATGGAATGTTGCATTATGACATCATAATTCAATTTTTACATTATGACATCATAATGGCATTTTGCATTATGACATCATAATGGAATTTTGCATTATGACATCATAATAGAATTTTTACATTATGACATCATAATGGAATTTTGCATTATGACATCATAATGGAATTTTTACGTTATGACATCATAATGGAATTTTGCATTATGACATCATAATGGAATGTTGCATTATGACATCATAATGGAATTTTTACATTATGACATCATAATGGAATTTTGCATTATGACATCACAATGGAATTTTGCATTATGACATCATAATGAAATGTTACATTATGACATCATAATGGAATGTTGCATTATGACATCATAATGGAATGTTGCATTATGACATCATAATGGAATGTTGCATTATGACATCATAATGGAATGTTGCATTATGACATCATAATGGAATGTTGCATTATGACATCATAATGGAATGTTGCATTATGACATCATAATGGAATGTTGCATTATGACATCATAATGGAATTTTTACATTATGACATCATAATGGAATTTTGCATTATGACATCATAATGGAATGTTGCATTATGACATCATAATGGAATTTGGCATTATGACATCATAATGGAATTTTGCATTATGACATCATAATGGAATTTTGCATAATGACATCATAATGGAATTTTTACATTATGACATCATAATGGAATTTTGCATTATGACATCATAATGGAATGTTACATTATGACATCATAATGGAATTTTGCATTATGACATCATAATGGAATGTTGCATTATGACATCATAATGGAATTTTGCATTATGACATCATAATGGAATGTTGCATTATGACATCATAATGGAATTTTGCATTATGACATCATAATGGAATTTTTACATTATGACATCATAATGGAATTTTGCATTATGACATCATAATGGAATGTTACATTATGACATCATAATGGAATTTTTACATTATGACATCATAATGGAATTTTGCATTATGACATCACAATGGAATTTTGCATTATGACATCATAATGGAATTTGGCATTATGACATCATAATGGAATGTTGCATTATGACATCATAATGGAATGTTGCATTATGACATCATAATGGAATGTTGCATTATGACATCATAATGGAATGTTGCATTATGGCATCATAATGGAATGTTGCATTATGACATCATAGTGGAATGTTGCATTATGACATCATAATGGAATTTTTACATTATGACATCATAATGGAATTTTGCATTATGACATCATAATGGAATGTTGCATTATGACATCATAATGGAATTTGGCATTATGACATCATAATGGAATTTTGCATTATGACATCATAATGGAATTTTGCATTATGACATCATAATGGAATTTTGCATAATGACATCATAATGGAATTTTTACATTATGACATCATAATGGAATTTTGCATTATGACATCATAATGGAATGTTCCATTATGACATCATAATGGAATTTTGCATTATGACATCATAATGGAATGTTGCATTATGACATCATAATGGAATTTTGCATTATGACATCATAATGGAATGTTGCATTATGACATCATAATGGAATTTTGCATTATGACATCATAATGGAATTTTTACATTATGACATCATAATGGAATTTTGCATTATGACATCATAATGGAATGTTACATTATGACATCATAATGTAATGTTGCATTATGACATTATAATGGAATGTTACATTATGACATCATAATGGAATTTTGTATTATGACATCATAATGGAATTTTGCATTATGACATCATAATGGAATTTTTACATTATGACATCATAATGGAATTTTGCATTATGACATCATAATGGAATGTTATATTATGACTTCATAATGGAATGTTGCATTATGACATCATAATGGAATTTTGCATTATGACATCATAATGGAATTTTGCATTAGGACATCATAATGGAATGTTACATTATGACATCATAATAAAATTTTGCATTATGACATCATAATTCAATTTTTACATTATGACATCATAATGGCATTTTGCATTATGACATCATAATGGAATTTTGCATTATGACATCATAATAGAATTTTTACATTATGACATCATAATGGAATTTTGCATTATGACATCATAATGGAATTTTTACGTTATGACATCATAATGGAATTTTGCATTATGACATCATAATGGAATGTTGCATTATGACATCATAATGGAATTTTTACATTATGACATCATAATGGAATTTTGCATTATGACATCACAATGGAATTTTGCATTATGACATCATAATGAAATGTTACATTATGACATCATAATGGAATGTTGCATTATGACATCATAATTGAATGCCACATTATGACATCATAATGGAATGTTACATTATGACATCATAATGGAATTTTGCATTATGACATCATAATGGAATTTTACATTATGACATCATAATGGAATTTTACATTATGACATCATAATGGAATGTTACATTATGACATCATAATAGAATTTTGCATTATGACATCATAAAGGAATTTTGGATTATGACATCATAATGGAATTTTTCATTATGACATCATAATGGAATTTTACATTGTGACATCATAATGGAGTTTTACATTATGACATCATAATGGAATTTTACATTATGACATCATAATGGAATGTTACATTATGACATCATAATGGAATTTTGCATTATGACATCATAATGGAATGTTACATTATGACATCATAATGGAATTTTGCATTATGACATCATAATGGAATGCTACATTATGACATAATAATGGAATGTTACATTATGACATCATAATGGAATTTTGCATTATGACATCATAATGGAATGTTGCATTATGACATCATAATGGAATTTTTACATTATGACATCATAATGGAATTTTGCATTATGACATCATAATGGAATATTGCATTATGACATCATAATGGAATTTGGCATTATGACATCATAATGGAATTTTGCATTATGACATCATAATGGAATTTTGCATAATGACATCATAATGGAATTTTTACATTATGACATCATAATGGAATTTTGCATTATGACATCATAATGGAATGTTACATTATGACATCATAATGGAATTTTGCATTATGACATCATAATGGAATGTTACATTATGACATCATAATGGAATTTTGCATTATGACTTCATAATGGAATTTTGCATTATGACATCATAATGGAATTTTTACATTATGACATCATAATGGAATGTTGCATTATGACATCATAATGGAATTTTGCATTATGACATCATAATGGAATGTTGCATTATGACATCATAATGGAATTTTGCATTATGACATCATAATGGAATTTTGCATTATGACATCTTAATGAAATTTTGCATTATGACATCTTAATGAAATTTTGCATTATGACATCATAGTGGAATTTTGCATTATGACATCATAATGGAATTTTACATTATGACATCATTATGGAATTTTGCATTATGACATCATAATGGAATTTTTCATTATGACATCATAATGGAATTTTACATTATGACATCATAATAGAATTTTGCATTATGACATCATAAAGGAATTTTGGATTATGACATCATAATGGAATTTTTCATTATGACATCATAATGGAATGTTACATTATGACATCATAATGGAGTTTTACATTATGACATCATAATGGAATTTTACATTATGACATCATAATGGAATGTTACATTATGACATCATAATGGAATTTTGCATTATGACATCATAATGGAATGTTACATTATGACATCATAATGGAATTTTGCATTATGACATCATAATGGAATGCTACATTATGACATCATAATAGAATGTTACATTATGACATCATAATGGAATGTTGCATTATGACATCATAATGGAATGTTGCATTATGACATCATAATGGAATTTTTACATTATGACATCATTATGGAATTTTGCATTATGACATCATAATGGAATTTTGCATTATGACATCATAATGGAATTTTTACATTATGACATCATAATGGAATTTTGCATTATGACATCATAATGGAATGTTACATTATGACATCATAATGGAATTTTGCATTATGACATCATAATGGAATGTTACATTATGACATCATAATGGAATTTTGCATTATGACTTCATAATGGAATTTTGCATTATGACATCATAATGGAATTTTTACATTATGACATCATAATGGAATGTTGCATTATGACATCATAATGGAATTTTGCATTATGACATCATAATGGAATGTTGCATTATGACATCATAATGAAATTTTGCATTATGTCATCATAGTGGAATTTTGCATTATGACATCATAATGGAATTTTACATTATGACATCATAATGGAATTTTGCATTATGACATCATAATGGAATTTTACATTATGACATCATAATGGAATTTTACATTATGACATCATAATGGAATGTTACATTATGACATCATAATAGAATTTTAAATTATGACATCATAATGGAATGTTGCATTATGACATCATAATGGAATTTTTACATTATGACATCATAATGGAATTTTGCATTATGACATCATAATGGAATCTTGCATTATGACATCATAATGGAATTTGGCATTATGACATCATAATGGAATTTTGCATTATGACATCATAATGGAATTTTGCATAATGACATCATAATGGAATTTTTACATTATGACATCATAATGGAATTTTGCATTATGACATCATAATGGAATGTTACATTATTACATCATAATGGAATTTTGCATTATGACATCATAATGGAATGTTACATTATGACTTCATAATGGAATTTTGCATTATGACATCATAATGGAATTTTTACATTATGACATCATAATGGAATTTTGCATTATGACATCATAATGGAATGTTGCATTATGACATCATAATGGAATTTTGCATTATGACATCATAATGGAATTTTGCATTATGACATCTTAATGAAATTTTGCATAATGACATCATAATGGAATGTTGCATTATGACATCATAATGGAATTTGGCATTATGACATCATAATGGAATTTTGCATTATGACATCATAATGGAATTTTGCATTATGACATCATAATGGAATTTTGCATAATGACATCATAATGGAATTTTTACATTATGACATCATAATGGAATTTTGCATTATGACATCATAATGGAATGTTACATTATGACATCATAATGGAATTTTGCATTATGACATCATAATGGAATGTTGCATTATGACATCATAATGGAATGTTGCATTATGACATCATAATGGAATTTTGCATTATGATATCATAATGGAATTTTTACATTATGACATCATAATGGAATTTTGCATTATGACATCATAATGGAATGTTACATTATGACATCATAATTGAATTTTGCATTATGACATCATAATGGAATGTTGCATTATGACATCAAAATGGAATTTTGTATTATGACATCATAATGGAATGTTACATTATGACATCATAATTGAATTTTGCATTATGACATCATAATGGAATGTTGCATTATGACATCATAATGGAATTTTGCTTTATGACATCATAATGGAATGTTGCATTATGACATCATAATGGAATTTTGCATTATGACATCATAATGGAATGTTGCATTATGACATCATAATGGAATTTGGCATTATGACATCATAATGGAATTTTGCATTATGACATCATAATGGAATTTTGCATAATGACATCATAATGGAATTTTTACATTATGACATCATAATGGAATTTTGCATTATGACATCATAATGGAATGTTACATTATGACATCATAATGGAATTTTGCATTATGACATCATAATGGAATGTTACATTATGACATCATAATGGAATGTTGCATTATGACATCATAATGGAATGTTGCATAATGACATCACAATGGAATTTTGCATTATGACATCACAATGGAATTTTGCATTATGACATCATAATGGAATTTTGCATTATGACATCATAATAGAATTTTTACATTTTGACATCATAATGGAATTTTTACTTTATGACATCATAATGGAATTTTGCATTATGACATCATAATGGAATGTTACATTATGACATCATAATGGAATGTTGCATAATGACATCATAATGGAATGTTGCATTATGACATCATAATGGAATTTTTACATTATGACATCATAATGGAATTTTGCATTATGACATCATAATGGAATGTTACATTATGACATCATAATGTAATGTTGCATTATGACATCATAATGGAATGTTACATTATGACATCATAATGGAATTTTGTATTATGACATCATAATGGAATTTTACATTATGACATCATAATGGAATTTTTACATTATGACATCATAATGGAATTTTGCATTATGACATCATAATGGAATGTTATACTATGACTTCATAATGGAATGTTGCATTATGACATCATAATGGAATTTTGCATTATGACATCATAATGGAATTTTGCATTAGGACATCATAATGGAATGTTACATTATGACATCATAATAAAATTTTGCATTATGACATCATAATTCAATTTTTACATTATGACATCATAATGGCATTTTGCATTATGACATCATAATGGAATTTTGCATTATGACATCATAATAGAATTTTTACATTATGACATCATAATGGAATTTTGCATTATGACATCATAATGGAATTTTTACGTTATGACATCATAATGGAATTTTGCATTATGACATCATAATGGAATGTTGCATTATGACATCATAATGGAATTTTTACATTATGACATCATAATGGAATTTTGCATTATGACATCACAATGGAATTTTGCATTATGACATCATAATGAAATGTTACATTATGACATCATAATGGAATGTTGCATTATGACATCATAATGGAATGTTGCATTATGACATCATAATGGAATGTTGCATTATGACATCATAATGGAATGTTGCATTATGACATCATAATGGAATGTTGCATTATGACATCATAATGGAATGTTGCATTATGACATCATAATGGAATTTTTACATTATGACATCATAATGGAATTTTGCATTATGACATCATAATGGAATGTTGCATTATGACATCATAATGGAATTTGGCATTATGACATCATAATGGAATTTTGCATTATGACATCATAATGGAATTTTGCATAATGACATCATAATGGAATTTTTACATTATAACATCATAATGGAATTTTGCATTATGACATCATAATGGAATGTTACATTATGACATCATAATGGAATGTTACATTATGACATCATAATGGAATTTTGCATTATGACATCATAATGGAATGTTGCATTATGACATCATAATGGAATTTTGCATTATGACATCATAATGGAATGTTGCATTATGACATCATAATGGAATTTTGCATTATGACATCATAATGGAATTTTTACATTATGACATCATAATGGAATTTTGCATTATGACATCATAATGGAATGTTACATTATGACATCATAATGGAATTTTTACATTATGACATCATAATGGAATTTTGCATTATGACATCACAATGGAATTTTGCATTATGACATCATAATGGAATTTGGCATTATGACATCATAATGGAATGTTGCATTATGACATCATAATGGAATGTTGCATTATGACATCATAATGGAATGTTGCATTATGACATCATAATGGAATGTTGCATTATGGCATCATAATGGAATGTTGCATTATGACATCATAATGGAATGTTGCATTATGACATCATAATGGAATTTTTACATTATGACATCATAATGGAATTTTGCATTATGACATCATAATGGAATGTTGCATTATGACATCATAATGGAATTTGGCATTATGACATCATAATGGAATTTTGCATTATGACATCATAATGGAATTTTGCATTATGACATCATAATGGAATTTTGCATAATGACATCATAATGGAATTTTTACATTATGACATCATAATGGAATTTTGCATTATGACATCATAATGGAATGTTACATTATGACATCATAATGGAATTTTGCATTATGACATCATAATGGAATGTTGCATTATGACATCATAATGGAATTTTGCATTATGACATCATAATGGAATGTTGCATTATGACATCATAATGGAATTTTGCATTATGACATCATAATGGAATTTTTACATTATGACATCATAATGGAATTTTGCATTATGACATCATAATGGAATGTTACATTATGACATCATAATTGAATTTTGCATTATGACATCATAATGGAATGTTGCATTATGACATCATAATGGAATTTTGCATTATGACATCATAATGGAATGTTACATTATGACATCATAATTGAATTTTGCATTATGACATCATAATGGAATGTTGCATTATGACATCATAATGGAATTTGGCATTATGACATCATAATGGAATTTTGCATTATGACATCATAATGGAATTTTTACATTATGACATCATAATGGAATTTTGCATTATGACATCATAATGGAATGTTACATTATGACATCATAATGGAATTTTGCATTATGACATCATAATGGAATGTTACATTATGACATCATAATGGAATGTTGCATTATGACATCATAATGGAATGTTGCATAATGACATCACAATGGAATTTTGCATTATGACATCATAATGGAATGTTGCATTATGACATCATAATGGAATTTTGCATTATGACATCATAATAGAATTTTTACATTTTGACATCATAATGGAATTTTTACTTTATGACATCATAATGGAATTTTGCATTATGACATCATAATGGAATGTTAAATTATGACATCATAATGGAATGTTGCATTATGACATCATAATGGAATGTTGCATTATGACATCATAATGGAATTTTGTATTATGACATCATAATGGAATTTTGCATTATGACATCATAATGGAATTTTTACATTATGACATCATAATGGAATTTTGCATTATGACATCATAATGGAATGTTATATTATGACTTCATAATGGAATGTTGCATTATGACATCATAATGGAATTTTGCATTATGACATCATAATGGAATTTTGCATTAGGACATCATAATGGAATGTTACATTATAACATCATAATGAAATTTTGCATTATGACATCATAATTCAATTTTTACATTATGACATCATAATGGCATTTTGCATTATGACATCATAATGGAATTTTGCATTATGACATCATAATAGAATTTTTACATTATGACATCATAATGGAATTTTGCATTATGACATCATAATGGAATTTTTACGTTATGATATCATAATGGAATTTTGCATTATGACATCATAATGGAATGTTGCATTATGACATCATAATGGAATTTTTACATTATGACATCATAATGGAATTTTGCATTATGACATCATAATGGAATGTTGCATTATGACATCATAATGGAATGTTGCATTATGACATCATAATGGAATGTTGCATTATGACATCATAATGGAATTTTGCATTATGACATCATAATGGAATGTTGCATTATGACATCATAATGGAATTTGGCATTATGACATCATAATGGAATTTTGCATTATGACATCATAATGGAATTATGCATAATGACATCATAATGGATTTTTTACATTATGACATCATAATGGAATTTTGCATTATGACATCATAATGGAATGTTGCATTATGACTTCATAATGGAATTTTGCATTATGACATCATAATGGATTGTTGCATTATGACATCATAATGGAATTTTGCATTATGACATCATAATGGAATGTTGCATTATGACATCATAATGGAATTTTGCATTATGACATCATAATGGAATTTTTACATTATGACATCATAATGGAATTTTGCATTATGACATCATAATGGAATGTTACATTATGACATCATAATTGAATTTTGCATTATGACATCATAATGGAATGTTGCATTATGACATCATAATGGAATTTTGCTTTATGACATCATAATGGAATGTTGCATTATGACATCATAATGGAATTTTGCATTATGACATCATAATGGAATGTTGCATTATGACATCATAATGGAATTTTTACTTTATGACATCATAATGGAATTTTGCATTATGACATCATAATGGAATGTTACATTATGACATCATAATGGAATGTTGCATTATGACATCATAATGGAATTTTTACATTATGACATCATAATGGAATTTTGCATTATGACATCATAATGGAATGTTACATTATGACATCATAATAAAATTTTGCATTATGACATCATAATTCAATTTTTACATTATGACATCATAATGGCATTTTGCATTATGACATCATAATGGAATTTTGCATTATGACATCATAATAGAATTTTTACATTATGACATCATAATGGAATGTTACATTATGACATCATAATGGAATTTTTACATTATGACATCATAATGGAATTTTGCATTATGACATCACAATGGAATTTTGCAATATGACATCATAATGGAATGTTACATTATGACATCATAATGGAATGTTGCATTATGACATCATAATGGAATGTTGCATTATGACATCATAATGGAATGTTGCATTATGACATCATAATGGAATGTTGCATTATGACATCATAATGGAATGTTGCATTATGACATCATAATGGAATTTTTACATTATGACATCATAATGGAATTTTGCATTATGACATCATAATGGAATGTTGCATTATGACATCATAATGGAATTTGGCATTATGACATCATAATGGAATTTTGCATAATGACATCATAATGGAATTTTTACATTATGACATCATAATGGAATTTTGCATTATGACATCATAATGGAATGTTACATTATGACATCATAATGGAATGTTGCATTATGACATCATAATGGAATTTTGCTTTATGACATTATAATGGAATGTTGCATTATGACATCATAATGGAATTTTGCATTATGACATCATAATGGAATGTTGCATTATGACATCATAATGGAATTTTTACTTTATGACATCATAATGGAATTTTGCATTATGACATCATAATGGAATGTTGCATTATGACATCATAATGGAATTTTGCATTATGACATCATTATGGAATTTTGCATTATGACATCATAATGGAATTTTTCATTATGACATCATAAAGGAATTTTGGATTATGACATCATAATGGAATTTTTCATTATGACATCATAATGGAATGTTACATTATGACATCATAATGGAGTTTTACATTATGACATTATAATGGAATTTTACATTATGACATCATAATGGAATGTTACATTATGACATCATAATGGAATTTTGCATTATGACATCATAATGGAATGTTACATTATGACATCATAATGGAATTTTGCATTATGACATCATAATGGAATGCTACATTATGACATCATAATAGAATGTTACATTATGACATCATAATGGAATTTTGCATTATGACATCATAATGGAATTTTGCATTATGACATCATAATGGAATTTTTACATTATGACATCATAATGGAATTTTGCATTATGACATCATAATGGAATGTTACATTATGACATCATAATGGAATTTTGCATTATGACATCATAATGGAATGTTACATTATGACATCATAATGGAATTTTGCATTATGACTTCATAATGGAATTTTGCATTATGACATCATAATGGAATTTTTACATTATGACATCATAATGGAATGTTGCATTATGACATCATAATGGAATTTTGCATTATGACATCATAATGGAATGTTGCATTATGACATCATAATGAAATTTTGCATTATGTCATCATAGTGGAATTTTGCATTATGACATCATAATGGAATTTTACATTATGACATCATAATGGAATTTTGCATTATGACATCATAATGGAATTTTACATTATGACATCATAATGGAATTTTACATTATGACATCATAATGGAATGTTACATTATGACATCATAATAGAATTTTAAATTATGACATCATAATGGAATGTTGCATTATGACATCATAATGGAATTTTTACATTATGACATCATAATGGAATTTTGCATTATGACATCATAATGGAATCTTGCATTATGACATCATAATGGAATTTGGCATTATGACATCATAATGGAATTTTGCATTATGACATCATAATGGAATTTTGCATAATGACATCATAATGGAATTTTTACATTATGACATCATAATGGAATTTTGCATTATGACATCATAATGGAATGTTACATTATTACATCATAATGGAATTTTGCATTATGACATCATAATGGAATGTTACATTATGACATCATAATGGAATTTTGCATTATGACTTCATAATGGAATTTTGCATTATGACATCATAATGGAATTTTTACATTATGACATCATAATGGAATTTTGCATTATGACATCATAATGGAATGTTGCATTATGACATCATAATGGAATTTTGCATTATGACATCATAATGGAATTTTGCATTATGACATCTTAATGAAATTTTGCATAATGACATCATAATGGAATGTTGCATTATGACATCATAATGGAATTTGGCATTATGACATCATAATGGAATTTTGCATTATGACATCATAATGGAATTTTGCATTATGACATCATAATGGAATTTTGCATAATGACATCATAATGGAATTTTTACATTATGACATCATAATGGAATTTTGCATTATGACATCATAATGGAATGTTACATTATGACATCATAATGGAATTTTGCATTATGACATCATAATGGAATGTTGCATTATGACATCATAATGGAATGTTGCATTATGACATCATAATGGAATTTTGCATTATGACATCATAATGGAATTTTTACATTATGACATCATAATGGAATTTTGCATTATGACATCATAATGGAATGTTACATTATGACATCATAATTGAATTTTGCATTATGACATCATAATGGAATGTTGCATTATGACATCAAAATGGAATTTTGTATTATGACATCATAATGGAATGTTACATTATGACATCATAATTGAATTTTGCATTATGACATCATAATGGAATGTTGCATTATGACATCATAATGGAATTTTGCTTTATGACATCATAATGGAATGTTGCATTATGACATCATAATGGAATTTTGCATTATGACATCATAATGGAATGTTGCATTATGACATCATAATGGAATTTGGCATTATGACATCATAATGGAATTTTGCATTATGACATCATAATGGAATTTTGCATAATGACATCATAATGGAATTTTTACATTATGACATCATAATGGAATTTTGCATTATGACATCATAATGGAATGTTACATTATGACATCATAATGGAATTTTGCATTATGACATCATAATGGAATGTTACATTATGACATCATAATGGAATGTTGCATTATGACATCATAATGGAATGTTGCATAATGACATCACAATGGAATTTTGCATTATGACATCACAATGGAATTTTGCATTATGACATCATAATGGAATTTTGCATTATGACATCATAATAGAATTTTTACATTTTGACATCATAATGGAATTTTTACTTTATGACATCATAATGGAATTTTGCATTATGACATCATAATGGAATGTTACATTATGACATCATAATGGAATGTTGCATAATGACATCATAATGGAATGTTGCATTATGACATCATAATGGAATTTTTACATTATGACATCATAATGGAATTTTGCATTATGACATCATAATGGAATGTTACATTATGACATCATAATGTAATGTTGCATTATGACATCATAATGGAATGTTACATTATGACATCATAATGGAATTTTGTATTATGACATCATAATGGAATTTTGCATTATGACATCATAATGGAATTTTTACATTATGACATCATAATGGAATTTTGCATTATGACATCATAATGGAATGTTATACTATGACTTCATAATGGAATGTTGCATTATGACATCATAATGGAATTTTGCATTATGACATCATAATGGAATTTTGCATTAGGACATCATAATGGAATGTTACATTATGACATCATAATAAAATTTTGCATTATGACATCATAATTCAATTTTTACATTATGACATCATAATGGCATTTTGCATTATGACATCATAATGGAATTTTGCATTATGACATCATAATAGAATTTTTACATTATGACATCATAATGGAATTTTGCATTATGACATCATAATGGAATTTTTACGTTATGACATCATAATGGAATTTTGCATTATGACATCATAATGGAATGTTGCATTATGACATCATAATGGAATTTTTACATTATGACATCATAATGGAATTTTGCATTATGACATCACAATGGAATTTTGCATTATGACATCATAATGAAATGTTACATTATGACATCATAATGGAATGTTGCATTATGACATCATAATGGAATGTTGCATTATGACATCATAATGGAATGTTGCATTATGACATCATAATGGAATGTTGCATTATGACATCATAATGGAATGTTGCATTATGACATCATAATGGAATGTTGCATTATGACATCATAATGGAATGTTGCATTATGACATCATAATGGAATTTTTACATTATGACATCATAATGGAATTTTGCATTATGACATCATAATGGAATGTTGCATTATGACATCATAATGGAATTTGGCATTATGACATCATAATGGAATTTTGCATTATGACATCATAATGGAATTTTGCATAATGACATCATAATGGAATTTTTACATTATAACATCATAATGGAATTTTGCATTATGACATCATAATGGAATGTTACATTATGACATCATAATGGAATGTTACATTATGACATCATAATGGAATTTTGCATTATGACATCATAATGGAATGTTGCATTATGACATCATAATGGAATTTTGCATTATGACATCATAATGGAATGTTGCATTATGACATCATAATGGAATTTTGCATTATGACATCATAATGGAATTTTTACATTATGACATCATAATGGAATTTTGCATTATGACATCATAATGGAATGTTACATTATGACATCATAATGGAATTTTTACATTATGACATCATAATGGAATTTTGCATTATGACATCACAATGGAATTTTGCATTATGACATCATAATGGAATTTGGCATTATGACATCATAATGGAATGTTGCATTATGACATCATAATGGAATGTTGCATTATGACATCATAATGGAATGTTGCATTATGACATCATAATGGAATGTTGCATTATGGCATCATAATGGAATGTTGCATTATGACATCATAATGGAATGTTGCATTATGACATCATAATGGAATTTTTACATTATGACATCATAATGGAATTTTGCATTATGACATCATAATGGAATGTTGCATTATGACATCATAATGGAATTTGGCATTATGACATCATAATGGAATTTTGCATTATGACATCATAATGGAATTTTGCATTATGACATCATAATGGAATTTTGCATAATGACATCATAATGGAATTTTTACATTATGACATCATAATGGAATTTTGCATTATGACATCATAATGGAATGTTACATTATGACATCATAATGGAATTTTGCATTATGACATCATAATGGAATGTTGCATTATGACATCATAATGGAATTTTGCATTATGACATCATAATGGAATGTTGCATTATGACATCATAATGGAATTTTGCATTATGACATCATAATGGAATTTTTACATTATGACATCATAATGGAATTTTGCATTATGACATCATAATGGAATGTTACATTATGACATCATAATTGAATTTTGCATTATGACATCATAATGGAATGTTGCATTATGACATCATAATGGAATTTTGCATTATGACATCATAATGGAATGTTACATTATGACATCATAATTGAATTTTGCATTATGACATCATAATGGAATGTTGCATTATGACATCATAATGGAATTTGGCATTATGACATCATAATGGAATTTTGCATTATGACATCATAATGGAATTTTTACATTATGACATCATAATGGAATTTTGCATTATGACATCATAATGGAATGTTACATTATGACATCATAATGGAATTTTGCATTATGACATCATAATGGAATGTTACATTATGACATCATAATGGAATGTTGCATTATGACATCATAATGGAATGTTGCATAATGACATCACAATGGAATTTTGCATTATGACATCATAATGGAATGTTGCATTATGACATCATAATGGAATTTTGCATTATGACATCATAATAGAATTTTTACATTTTGACATCATAATGGAATTTTTACTTTATGACATCATAATGGAATTTTGCATTATGACATCATAATGGAATGTTACATTATGACATCATAATGGAATGTTGCATTATGACATCATAATGGAATGTTGCATTATGACATCATAATGGAATTTTGTATTATGACATCATAATGGAATTTTGCATTATGACATCATAATGGAATTTTTACATTATGACATCATAATGGAATTTTGCATTATGACATCATAATGGAATGTTATATTATGACTTCATAATGGAATGTTGCATTATGACATCATAATGGAATTTTGCATTATGACATCATAATGGAATTTTGCATTAGGACATCATAATGGAATGTTACATTATAACATCATAATGAAATTTTGCATTATGACATCATAATTCAATTTTTACATTATGACATCATAATGGCATTTTGCATTATGACATCATAATGGAATTTTGCATTATGACATCATAATAGAATTTTTACATTATGACATCATAATGGAATTTTGCATTATGACATCATAATGGAATTTTTACGTTATGATATCATAATGGAATTTTGCATTATGACATCATAATGGAATGTTGCATTATGACATCATAATGGAATTTTTACATTATGACATCATAATGGAATTTTGCATTATGACATCATAATGGAATGTTGCATTATGACATCATAATGGAATGTTGCATTATGACATCATAATGGAATGTTGCATTATGACATCATAATGGAATTTTGCATTATGACATCATAATGGAATGTTGCATTATGACATCATAATGGAATTTGGCATTATGACATCATAATGGAATTTTGCATTATGACATCATAATGGAATTATGCATAATGACATCATAATGGATTTTTTACATTATGACATCATAATGGAATTTTGCATTATGACATCATAATGGAATGTTGCATTATGACTTCATAATGGAATTTTGCATTATGACATCATAATGGATTGTTGCATTATGACATCATAATGGAATTTTGCATTATGACATCATAATGGAATGTTGCATTATGACATCATAATTGAATTTTGCATTATGACATCATAATGGAATTTTTACATTATGACATCATAATGGAATTTTGCATTATGACATCATAATGGAATGTTACATTATGACATCATAATTGAATTTTGCATTATGACATCATAATGGAATGTTACATTATGACATCATAATTGAATTTTGCATTATGACATCATAATGGAATGTTGCATTATGACATCATAATGGAATTTTGCTTTATGACATCATAATGGAATGTTGCATTATGACATCATAATGGAATTTTGCATTATGACATCATAATGGAATGTTGCATTATGACATCATAATGGAATTTTTACTTTATGACATCATAATGGAATTTTGCATTATGACATCATAATGGAATGTTACATTATGACATCATAATGGAATGTTGCATTATGACATCATAATGGAATTTTTACATTATGACATCATAATGGAATTTTGCATTATGACATCATAATGGAATGTTACATTATGACATCATAATAAAATTTTGCATTATGACATCATAATTCAATTTTTACATTATGACATCATAATGGCATTTTGCATTATGACATCATAATGGAATTTTGCATTATGACATCATAATAGAATTTTTACATTATGACATCATAATGGAATGTTACATTATGACATCATAATGGAATTTTTACATTATGACATCATAATGGAATTTTGCATTATGACATCACAATGGAATTTTGCATTATGACATCATAATGGAATGTTACATTATGACATCATAATGGAATGTTGCATTATGACATCATAATGGAATGTTGCATTATGACATCATAATGGAATGTTGCATTATGACATCATAATGGAATGTTGCATTATGACATCATAATGGAATGTTGCATTATGACATCATAATGGAATTTTTACATTATGACATCATAATGGAATTTTGCATTATGACATCATAATGGAAAGTTGCATTATGACATCATAATGGAATTTGGCATTATGACATCATAATGGAATTTTGCATTATGACATCATAATGGAATTTTGCATAATGACATCATAATGGAATTTTTACATTATGACATCATAATGGAATTTTGCATTATGACATCATAATGGAATGTTACATTATGACATCATAATGGAATGTTGCATTATGACATCATAATGGAATTTTGCTTTATGACATTATAATGGAATGTTGCATTATGACATCATAATGGAATTTTGCATTATGACATCATAATGGAATGTTGCATTATGACATCATAATGGAATTTTTACTTTATGACATCATAATGGAATGTTGCATTATGACATCATAATGGAATGTTGCATTATGACATCATAATGGAATTTTGCATTATGACATCATAATGGAATTTTTACATTATGACATCATAATGGAATTTTGCATTATGACATCATAATGGAATGTTACATTATGACATCATAATTGAATTTTGCATTATGACATCATAATGGAATGTTGCATTATGACATCATAATGGAATTTTGCTTTATGACATCATAATGGAATGTTGCATTATGACATCATAATGGAATTTTGCATTATGACATCATAATGGAATGTTGCATTATGACATCATAATGGAATTTTTACTTTATGACATCATAATGGAATTTTGCATTATGACATCATAATGGAATGTTACATTATGACATCATAATGGAATGTTGCATTATGACATCATAATGGAATTTTTACATTATGACATCATAATGGAATTTTGCATTATGACATCATAATGGAATGTTACATTATGACATCATAATAAAATTTTGCATTATGACATCATAATTCAATTTTTACATTATGACATCATAATGGCATTTTGCATTATGACATCATAATGGAATGTTACATTATGACATCATAATGGAATTTTGCATTATGACATCATAATGGAATGTTGCATTATGACATCATAATGGAATTTTGCATTATGACATCATAATGGAATGTTGCATTATGACATCATAATGGAATTTTGCATTATGACATCATAATGGAATTTTTACATTATGACATCATAATGGAATTTTGCATTATGACATCATAATGGAATGTTACATTATGACATCATAATTGAATTTTGCATTATGACATCATAATGGAATGTTGCATTATGACATCATAATGTAATTTTGCATTATGACATCATAATGGAATGTTACATTATGACATCATAATTGAATTTTGCATTATGACATCATAATGGAATGTTGCATTATGACATCATAATGGAATTTGGCATTATGACATCATAATGGAATTTTGCATTATGACATCATAATGGAATTTTTACATTATGACATCATAATGGAATTTTGCATTATGACATCATAATGGAATGTTACATTATGACATCATAATGGAATTTTGCATTATGACATCATAATGGAATGTTACATTATGACATCATAATGGAATGTTGCATTATGACATCATAATGGAATGTTGCATAATGACATCACAATGGAATTTTGCATTATGACATCATAATGGAATGTTGCATTATGACATCATAATGGAATTTTGCATTATGACATCATAATAGAATTTTTACATTTTGACATCATAATGGAATTTTTACTTTATGACATCATAATGGAATTTTGCATTATGACATCATAATGGAATGTTACATTATGACATCATAATGGAATGTTGCATTATGACATCATAATGGAATGTTGCATTATGACATCATAATGGAATTTTGTATTATGACATCATAATGGAATTTTGCATTATGACATCATAATGGAATTTTTACATTATGACATCATAATGGAATTTTGCATTATGACATCATAATGGAATGTTATATTATGACTTCATAATGGAATGTTGCATTATGACATCATAATGGAATTTTGCATTATGACATCATAATGGAATTTTGCATTAGGACATCATAATGGAATGTTACATTATAACATCATAATGAAATTTTGCATTATGACATCATAATTCAATTTTTACATTATGACATCATAATGGCATTTTGCATTATGACATCATAATGGAATTTTGCATTATGACATCATAATAGAATTTTTACATTATGACATCATAATGGAATTTTGCATTATGACATCATAATGGAATTTTTACGTTATGATATCATAATGGAATTTTGCATTATGACATCATAATGGAATGTTGCATTATGACATCATAATGGAATTTTTACATTATGACATCATAATGGAATTTTGCATTATGACATCACAATGGAATGTTGCATTATGACATCATAATGGAATGTTACATTATGACATCATAATGGAATGTTGCATTATGACATCATAATTGAATGCCACATTATGACATCATAATGGAATGTTACATTATGACATCATAATGGAATTTTGCATTATGACATCATAATGGAATTTTACATTATGACATCATAATGGAATTTTACATTATGACATCATAATGGAATGTTACATTATGACATCATAATAGAATTTTGCATTATGACATCATAAAGGAATTTTGGATTATGACATCATAATGGAATTTTTCATTATGACATCATAATGGAATTTTACATTGTGACATCATAATGGAGTTTTACATTATGACATCATAATGGAATTTTACATTATGACATCATAATGGAATGTTACATTATGACATCATAATGGAATTTTGCATTATGACATCATAATGGAATGTTACATTATGACATCATAATGGAATTTTGCATTATGACATCATAATGGAATGCTACATTATGACATAATAATGGAATGTTACATTATGACATCATAATGGAATTTTGCATTATGACATCATAATGGAATGTTGCATTATGACATCATAATGGAATTTTTACATTATGACATCATAATGGAATTTTGCATTATGACATCATAATGGAATATTGCATTATGACATCATAATGGAATTTGGCATTATGACATCATAATGGAATTTTGCATTATGACATCATAATGGAATTTTGCATAATGACATCATAATGGAATTTTTACATTATGACATCATAATGGAATTTTGCATTATGACATCATAATGGAATGTTACATTATGACATCATAATGGAATTTTGCATTATGACATCATAATGGAATGTTACATTATGACATCATAATGGAATTTTGCATTATGACTTCATAATGGAATTTTGCATTATGACATCATAATGGAATTTTTACATTATGACATCATAATGGAATGTTGCATTATGACATCATAATGGAATTTTGCATTATGACATCATAATGGAATGTTGCATTATGACATCATAATGGAATTTTGCATTATGACATCATAATGGAATTTTGCATTATGACATCTTAATGAAATTTTGCATTATGACATCTTAATGAAATTTTGCATTATGACATCATAGTGGAATTTTGCATTATGACATCATAATGGAATTTTACATTATGACATCATTATGGAATTTTGCATTATGACATCATAATGGAATTTTTCATTATGACATCATAATGGAATTTTACATTATGACATCATAATAGAATTTTGCATTATGACATCATAAAGGAATTTTGGATTATGACATCATAATGGAATTTTTCATTATGACATCATAATGGAATGTTACATTATGACATCATAATGGAGTTTTACATTATGACATCATAATGGAATTTTACATTATGACATCATAATGGAATGTTACATTATGACATCATAATGGAATTTTGCATTATGACATCATAATGGAATGTTACATTATGACATCATAATGGAATTTTGCATTATGACATCATAATGGAATGCTACATTATGACATCATAATAGAATGTTACATTATGACATCATAATGGAATGTTGCATTATGACATCATAATGGAATGTTGCATTATGACATCATAATGGAATTTTTACATTATGACATCATTATGGAATTTTGCATTATGACATCATAATGGAATTTTGCATTATGACATCATAATGGAATTTTTACATTATGACATCATAATGGAATTTTGCATTATGACATCATAATGGAATGTTACATTATGACATCATAATGGAATTTTGCATTATGACATCATAATGGAATGTTACATTATGACATCATAATGGAATTTTGCATTATGACTTCATAATGGAATTTTGCATTATGACATCATAATGGAATTTTTACATTATGACATCATAATGGAATGTTGCATTATGACATCATAATGGAATTTTGCATTATGACATCATAATGGAATGTTGCATTATGACATCATAATGAAATTTTGCATTATGTCATCATAGTGGAATTTTGCATTATGACATCATAATGGAATTTTACATTATGACATCATAATGGAATTTTGCATTATGACATCATAATGGAATTTTACATTATGACATCATAATGGAATTTTACATTATGACATCATAATGGAATGTTACATTATGACATCATAATAGAATTTTAAATTATGACATCATAATGGAATGTTGCATTATGACATCATAATGGAATTTTTACATTATGACATCATAATGGAATTTTGCATTATGACATCATAATGGAATCTTGCATTATGACATCATAATGGAATTTGGCATTATGACATCATAATGGAATTTTGCATTATGACATCATAATGGAATTTTGCATAATGACATCATAATGGAATTTTTACATTATGACATCATAATGGAATTTTGCATTATGACATCATAATGGAATGTTACATTATTACATCATAATGGAATTTTGCATTATGACATCATAATGGAATGTTACATTATGACTTCATAATGGAATTTTGCATTATGACATCATAATGGAATTTTTACATTATGACATCATAATGGAATTTTGCATTATGACATCATAATGGAATGTTGCATTATGACATCATAATGGAATTTTGCATTATGACATCATAATGGAATTTTGCATTATGACATCTTAATGAAATTTTGCATAATGACATCATAATGGAATGTTGCATTATGACATCATAATGGAATTTGGCATTATGACATCATAATGGAATTTTGCATTATGACATCATAATGGAATTTTGCATTATGACATCATAATGGAATTTTGCATAATGACATCATAATGGAATTTTTACATTATGACATCATAATGGAATTTTGCATTATGACATCATAATGGAATGTTACATTATGACATCATAATGGAATTTTGCATTATGACATCATAATGGAATGTTGCATTATGACATCATAATGGAATGTTGCATTATGACATCATAATGGAATTTTGCATTATGACATCATAATGGAATTTTTACATTATGACATCATAATGGAATTTTGCATTATGACATCATAATGGAATGTTACATTATGACATCATAATTGAATTTTGCATTATGACATCATAATGGAATGTTGCATTATGACATCAAAATGGAATTTTGTATTATGACATCATAATGGAATGTTACATTATGACATCATAATTGAATTTTGCATTATGACATCATAATGGAATGTTGCATTATGACATCATAATGGAATTTTGCTTTATGACATCATAATGGAATGTTGCATTATGACATCATAATGGAATTTTGCATTATGACATCATAATGGAATGTTGCATTATGACATCATAATGGAATTTGGCATTATGACATCATAATGGAATTTTGCATTATGACATCATAATGGAATTTTGCATAATGACATCATAATGGAATTTTTACATTATGACATCATAATGGAATTTTGCATTATGACATCATAATGGAATGTTACATTATGACATCATAATGGAATTTTGCATTATGACATCATAATGGAATGTTACATTATGACATCATAATGGAATGTTGCATTATGACATCATAATGGAATGTTGCATAATGACATCACAATGGAATTTTGCATTATGACATCACAATGGAATTTTGCATTATGACATCATAATGGAATTTTGCATTATGACATCATAATAGAATTTTTACATTTTGACATCATAATGGAATTTTTACTTTATGACATCATAATGGAATTTTGCATTATGACATCATAATGGAATGTTACATTATGACATCATAATGGAATGTTGCATAATGACATCATAATGGAATGTTGCATTATGACATCATAATGGAATTTTTACATTATGACATCATAATGGAATTTTGCATTATGACATCATAATGGAATGTTACATTATGACATCATAATGTAATGTTGCATTATGACATCATAATGGAATGTTACATTATGACATCATAATGGAATTTTGTATTATGACATCATAATGGAATTTTACATTATGACATCATAATGGAATTTTTACATTATGACATCATAATGGAATTTTGCATTATGACATCATAATGGAATGTTATACTATGACTTCATAATGGAATGTTGCATTATGACATCATAATGGAATTTTGCATTATGACATCATAATGGAATTTTGCATTAGGACATCATAATGGAATGTTACATTATGACATCATAATAAAATTTTGCATTATGACATCATAATTCAATTTTTACATTATGACATCATAATGGCATTTTGCATTATGACATCATAATGGAATTTTGCATTATGACATCATAATAGAATTTTTACATTATGACATCATAATGGAATTTTGCATTATGACATCATAATGGAATTTTTACGTTATGACATCATAATGGAATTTTGCATTATGACATCATAATGGAATGTTGCATTATGACATCATAATGGAATTTTTACATTATGACATCATAATGGAATTTTGCATTATGACATCACAATGGAATTTTGCATTATGACATCATAATGAAATGTTACATTATGACATCATAATGGAATGTTGCATTATGACATCATAATGGAATGTTGCATTATGACATCATAATGGAATGTTGCATTATGACATCATAATGGAATGTTGCATTATGACATCATAATGGAATGTTGCATTATGACATCATAATGGAATGTTGCATTATGACATCATAATGGAATTTTTACATTATGACATCATAATGGAATTTTGCATTATGACATCATAATGGAATGTTGCATTATGACATCATAATGGAATTTGGCATTATGACATCATAATGGAATTTTGCATTATGACATCATAATGGAATTTTGCATAATGACATCATAATGGAATTTTTACATTATAACATCATAATGGAATTTTGCATTATGACATCATAATGGAATGTTACATTATGACATCATAATGGAATGTTACATTATGACATCATAATGGAATTTTGCATTATGACATCATAATGGAATGTTGCATTATGACATCATAATGGAATTTTGCATTATGACATCATAATGGAATGTTGCATTATGACATCATAATGGAATTTTGCATTATGACATCATAATGGAATTTTTACATTATGACATCATAATGGAATTTTGCATTATGACATCATAATGGAATGTTACATTATGACATCATAATGGAATTTTTACATTATGACATCATAATGGAATTTTGCATTATGACATCACAATGGAATTTTGCATTATGACATCATAATGGAATTTGGCATTATGACATCATAATGGAATGTTGCATTATGACATCATAATGGAATGTTGCATTATGACATCATAATGGAATGTTGCATTATGACATCATAATGGAATGTTGCATTATGGCATCATAATGGAATGTTGCATTATGACATCATAATGGAATGTTGCATTATGACATCATAATGGAATTTTTACATTATGACATCATAATGGAATTTTGCATTATGACATCATAATGGAATGTTGCATTATGACATCATAATGGAATTTGGCATTATGACATCATAATGGAATTTTGCATTATGACATCATAATGGAATTTTGCATTATGACATCATAATGGAATTTTGCATAATGACATCATAATGGAATTTTTACATTATGACATCATAATGGAATTTTGCATTATGACATCATAATGGAATGTTACATTATGACATCATAATGGAATTTTGCATTATGACATCATAATGGAATGTTGCATTATGACATCATAATGGAATTTTGCATTATGACATCATAATGGAATGTTGCATTATGACATCATAATGGAATTTTGCATTATGACATCATAATGGAATTTTTACATTATGACATCATAATGGAATTTTGCATTATGACATCATAATGGAATGTTACATTATGACATCATAATTGAATTTTGCATTATGACATCATAATGGAATGTTGCATTATGACATCATAATGGAATTTTGCATTATGACATCATAATGGAATGTTACATTATGACATCATAATTGAATTTTGCATTATGACATCATAATGGAATGTTGCATTATGACATCATAATGGAATTTGGCATTATGACATCATAATGGAATTTTGCATTATGACATCATAATGGAATTTTTACATTATGACATCATAATGGAATTTTGCATTATGACATCATAATGGAATGTTACATTATGACATCATAATGGAATTTTGCATTATGACATCATAATGGAATGTTACATTATGACATCATAATGGAATGTTGCATTATGACATCATAATGGAATGTTGCATAATGACATCACAATGGAATTTTGCATTATGACATCATAATGGAATGTTGCATTATGACATCATAATGGAATTTTGCATTATGACATCATAATAGAATTTTTACATTTTGACATCATAATGGAATTTTTACTTTATGACATCATAATGGAATTTTGCATTATGACATCATAATGGAATGTTAAATTATGACATCATAATGGAATGTTGCATTATGACATCATAATGGAATGTTGCATTATGACATCATAATGGAATTTTGTATTATGACATCATAATGGAATTTTGCATTATGACATCATAATGGAATTTTTACATTATGACATCATAATGGAATTTTGCATTATGACATCATAATGGAATGTTATATTATGACTTCATAATGGAATGTTGCATTATGACATCATAATGGAATTTTGCATTATGACATCATAATGGAATTTTGCATTAGGACATCATAATGGAATGTTACATTATAACATCATAATGAAATTTTGCATTATGACATCATAATTCAATTTTTACATTATGACATCATAATGGCATTTTGCATTATGACATCATAATGGAATTTTGCATTATGACATCATAATAGAATTTTTACATTATGACATCATAATGGAATTTTGCATTATGACATCATAATGGAATTTTTACGTTATGATATCATAATGGAATTTTGCATTATGACATCATAATGGAATGTTGCATTATGACATCATAATGGAATTTTTACATTATGACATCATAATGGAATTTTGCATTATGACATCATAATGGAATGTTGCATTATGACATCATAATGGAATGTTGCATTATGACATCATAATGGAATGTTGCATTATGACATCATAATGGAATTTTGCATTATGACATCATAATGGAATGTTGCATTATGACATCATAATGGAATTTGGCATTATGACATCATAATGGAATTTTGCATTATGACATCATAATGGAATTATGCATAATGACATCATAATGGATTTTTTACATTATGACATCATAATGGAATTTTGCATTATGACATCATAATGGAATGTTGCATTATGACTTCATAATGGAATTTTGCATTATGACATCATAATGGATTGTTGCATTATGACATCATAATGGAATTTTGCATTATGACATCATAATGGAATGTTGCATTATGACATCATAATGGAATTTTGCATTATGACATCATAATGGAATTTTTACATTATGACATCATAATGGAATTTTGCATTATGACATCATAATGGAATGTTACATTATGACATCATAATTGAATTTTGCATTATGACATCATAATGGAATGTTGCATTATGACATCATAATGGAATTTTGCTTTATGACATCATAATGGAATGTTGCATTATGACATCATAATGGAATTTTGCATTATGACATCATAATGGAATGTTGCATTATGACATCATAATGGAATTTTTACTTTATGACATCATAATGGAATTTTGCATTATGACATCATAATGGAATGTTACATTATGACATCATAATGGAATGTTGCATTATGACATCATAATGGAATTTTTACATTATGACATCATAATGGAATTTTGCATTATGACATCATAATGGAATGTTACATTATGACATCATAATAAAATTTTGCATTATGACATCATAATTCAATTTTTACATTATGACATCATAATGGCATTTTGCATTATGACATCATAATGGAATTTTGCATTATGACATCATAATAGAATTTTTACATTATGACATCATAATGGAATGTTACATTATGACATCATAATGGAATTTTTACATTATGACATCATAATGGAATTTTGCATTATGACATCACAATGGAATTTTGCATTATGACATCATAATGGAATGTTACATTATGACATCATAATGGAATGTTGCATTATGACATCATAATGGAATGTTGCATTATGACATCATAATGGAATGTTGCATTATGACATCATAATGGAATGTTGCATTATGACATCATAATGGAATGTTGCATTATGACATCATAATGGAATTTTTACATTATGACATCATAATGGAATTTTGCATTATGACATCATAATGGAATGTTGCATTATGACATCATAATGGAATTTGGCATTATGACATCATAATGGAATTTTGCATAATGACATCATAATGGAATTTTTACATTATGACATCATAATGGAATTTTGCATTATGACATCATAATGGAATGTTACATTATGACATCATAATGGAATGTTGCATTATGACATCATAATGGAATTTTGCTTTATGACATTATAATGGAATGTTGCATTATGACATCATAATGGAATTTTGCATTATGACATCATAATGGAATGTTGCATTATGACATCATAATGGAATTTTTACTTTATGACATCATAATGGAATTTTGCATTATGACATCATAATGGAATGTTGCATTATGACATCATAATGGAATTTTGCATTATGACATCATTATGGAATTTTGCATTATGACATCATAATGGAATTTTTCATTATGACATCATAAAGGAATTTTGGATTATGACATCATAATGGAATTTTTCATTATGACATCATAATGGAATGTTACATTATGACATCATAATGGAGTTTTACATTATGACATTATAATGGAATTTTACATTATGACATCATAATGGAATGTTACATTATGACATCATAATGGAATTTTGCATTATGACATCATAATGGAATGTTACATTATGACATCATAATGGAATTTTGCATTATGACATCATAATGGAATGCTACATTATGACATCATAATAGAATGTTACATTATGACATCATAATGGAATTTTGCATTATGACATCATAATGGAATGTTGCATTATGACATCATAATGGAATTTTTACATTATGACATCATTATGGAATTTTGCATTATGACATCATAATGGAATTTTGCATTATGACATCATAATGGAATTTTTACATTATGACATCATAATGGAATTTTGCATTATGACATCATAATGGAATGTTACATTATGACATCATAATGGAATTTTGCATTATGACATCATAATGGAATGTTACATTATGACATCATAATGGAATTTTGCATTATGACTTCATAATGGAATTTTGCATTATGACATCATAATGGAATTTTTACATTATGACATCATAATGGAATGTTGCATTATGACATCATAATGGAATTTTGCATTATGACATCATAATGGAATGTTGCATTATGACATCATAATGAAATTTTGCATTATGTCATCATAGTGGAATTTTGCATTATGACATCATAATGGAATTTTACATTATGACATCATAATGGAATTTTGCATTATGACATCATAATGGAATTTTACATTATGACATCATAATGGAATTTTACATTATGACATCATAATGGAATGTTACATTATGACATCATAATAGAATTTTAAATTATGACATCATAATGGAATGTTGCATTATGACATCATAATGGAATTTTTACATTATGACATCATAATGGAATTTTGCATTATGACATCATAATGGAATCTTGCATTATGACATCATAATGGAATTTGGCATTATGACATCATAATGGAATTTTGCATTATGACATCATAATGGAATTTTGCATAATGACATCATAATGGAATTTTTACATTATGACATCATAATGGAATTTTGCATTATGACATCATAATGGAATGTTACATTATTACATCATAATGGAATTTTGCATTATGACATCATAATGGAATGTTACATTATGACATCATAATGGAATTTTGCATTATGACTTCATAATGGAATTTTGCATTATGACATCATAATGGAATTTTTACATTATGACATCATAATGGAATTTTGCATTATGACATCATAATGGAATGTTGCATTATGACATCATAATGGAATTTTGCATTATGACATCATAATGGAATTTTGCATTATGACATCTTAATGAAATTTTGCATAATGACATCATAATGGAATGTTGCATTATGACATCATAATGGAATTTGGCATTATGACATCATAATGGAATTTTGCATTATGACATCATAATGGAATTTTGCATTATGACATCATAATGGAATTTTGCATAATGACATCATAATGGAATTTTTACATTATGACATCATAATGGAATTTTGCATTATGACATCATAATGGAATGTTACATTATGACATCATAATGGAATTTTGCATTATGACATCATAATGGAATGTTGCATTATGACATCATAATGGAATGTTGCATTATGACATCATAATGGAATTTTGCATTATGACATCATAATGGAATTTTTACATTATGACATCATAATGGAATTTTGCATTATGACATCATAATGGAATGTTACATTATGACATCATAATTGAATTTTGCATTATGACATCATAATGGAATGTTGCATTATGACATCAAAATGGAATTTTGTATTATGACATCATAATGGAATGTTACATTATGACATCATAATTGAATTTTGCATTATGACATCATAATGGAATGTTGCATTATGACATCATAATGGAATTTTGCTTTATGACATCATAATGGAATGTTGCATTATGACATCATAATGGAATTTTGCATTATGACATCATAATGGAATGTTGCATTATGACATCATAATGGAATTTGGCATTATGACATCATAATGGAATTTTGCATTATGACATCATAATGGAATTTTGCATAATGACATCATAATGGAATTTTTACATTATGACATCATAATGGAATTTTGCATTATGACATCATAATGGAATGTTACATTATGACATCATAATGGAATTTTGCATTATGACATCATAATGGAATGTTACATTATGACATCATAATGGAATGTTGCATTATGACATCATAATGGAATGTTGCATAATGACATCACAATGGAATTTTGCATTATGACATCACAATGGAATTTTGCATTATGACATCATAATGGAATTTTGCATTATGACATCATAATAGAATTTTTACATTTTGACATCATAATGGAATTTTTACTTTATGACATCATAATGGAATTTTGCATTATGACATCATAATGGAATGTTACATTATGACATCATAATGGAATGTTGCATAATGACATCATAATGGAATGTTGCATTATGACATCATAATGGAATTTTTACATTATGACATCATAATGGAATTTTGCATTATGACATCATAATGGAATGTTACATTATGACATCATAATGTAATGTTGCATTATGACATCATAATGGAATGTTACATTATGACATCATAATGGAATTTTGTATTATGACATCATAATGGAATTTTGCATTATGACATCATAATGGAATTTTTACATTATGACATCATAATGGAATTTTGCATTATGACATCATAATGGAATGTTATACTATGACTTCATAATGGAATGTTGCATTATGACATCATAATGGAATTTTGCATTATGACATCATAATGGAATTTTGCATTAGGACATCATAATGGAATGTTACATTATGACATCATAATAAAATTTTGCATTATGACATCATAATTCAATTTTTACATTATGACATCATAATGGCATTTTGCATTATGACATCATAATGGAATTTTGCATTATGACATCATAATAGAATTTTTACATTATGACATCATAATGGAATTTTGCATTATGACATCATAATGGAATTTTTACGTTATGACATCATAATGGAATTTTGCATTATGACATCATAATGGAATGTTGCATTATGACATCATAATGGAATTTTTACATTATGACATCATAATGGAATTTTGCATTATGACATCACAATGGAATTTTGCATTATGACATCATAATGAAATGTTACATTATGACATCATAATGGAATGTTGCATTATGACATCATAATGGAATGTTGCATTATGACATCATAATGGAATGTTGCATTATGACATCATAATGGAATGTTGCATTATGACATCATAATGGAATGTTGCATTATGACATCATAATGGAATGTTGCATTATGACATCATAATGGAATTTTTACATTATGACATCATAATGGAATTTTGCATTATGACATCATAATGGAATGTTGCATTATGACATCATAATGGAATTTGGCATTATGACATCATAATGGAATTTTGCATTATGACATCATAATGGAATTTTGCATAATGACATCATAATGGAATTTTTACATTATAACATCATAATGGAATTTTGCATTATGACATCATAATGGAATGTTACATTATGACATCATAATGGAATGTTACATTATGACATCATAATGGAATTTTGCATTATGACATCATAATGGAATGTTGCATTATGACATCATAATGGAATTTTGCATTATGACATCATAATGGAATGTTGCATTATGACATCATAATGGAATTTTGCATTATGACATCATAATGGAATTTTTACATTATGACATCATAATGGAATTTTGCATTATGACATCATAATGGAATGTTACATTATGACATCATAATGGAATTTTTACATTATGACATCATAATGGAATTTTGCATTATGACATCACAATGGAATTTTGCATTATGACATCATAATGGAATTTGGCATTATGACATCATAATGGAATGTTGCATTATGACATCATAATGGAATGTTGCATTATGACATCATAATGGAATGTTGCATTATGGCATCATAATGGAATGTTGCATTATGACATCATAATGGAATGTTGCATTATGACATCATAATGGAATTTTTACATTATGACATCATAATGGAATTTTGCATTATGACATCATAATGGAATGTTGCATTATGACATCATAATGGAATTTGGCATTATGACATCATAATGGAATTTTGCATTATGACATCATAATGGAATTTTGCATTATGACATCATAATGGAATTTTGCATAATGACATCATAATGGAATTTTTACATTATGACATCATAATGGAATTTTGCATTATGACATCATAATGGAATGTTACATTATGACATCATAATGGAATTTTGCATTATGACATCATAATGGAATGTTGCATTATGACATCATAATGGAATTTTGCATTATGACATCATAATGGAATGTTGCATTATGACATCATAATGGAATTTTGCATTATGACATCATAATGGAATTTTTACATTATGACATCATAATGGAATTTTGCATTATGACATCATAATGGAATGTTACATTATGACATCATAATTGAATTTTGCATTATGACATCATAATGGAATGTTGCATTATGACATCATAATGGAATTTTGCATTATGACATCATAATGGAATGTTACATTATGACATCATAATTGAATTTTGCATTATGACATCATAATGGAATGTTGCATTATGACATCATAATGGAATTTGGCATTATGACATCATAATGGAATTTTGCATTATGACATCATAATGGAATTTTTACATTATGACATCATAATGGAATTTTGCATTATGACATCATAATGGAATGTTACATTATGACATCATAATGGAATTTTGCATTATGACATCATAATGGAATGTTACATTATGACATCATAATGGAATGTTGCATTATGACATCATAATGGAATGTTGCATAATGACATCACAATGGAATTTTGCATTATGACATCATAATGGAATGTTGCATTATGACATCATAATGGAATTTTGCATTATGACATCATAATAGAATTTTTACATTTTGACATCATAATGGAATTTTTACTTTATGACATCATAATGGAATTTTGCATTATGACATCATAATGGAATGTTACATTATGACATCATAATGGAATGTTGCATTATGACATCATAATGGAATGTTGCATTATGACATCATAATGGAATTTTGTATTATGACATCATAATGGAATTTTGCATTATGACATCATAATGGAATTTTTACATTATGACATCATAATGGAATTTTGCATTATGACATCATAATGGAATGTTATATTATGACTTCATAATGGAATGTTGCATTATGACATCATAATGGAATTTTGCATTATGACATCATAATGGAATTTTGCATTAGGACATCATAATGGAATGTTACATTATAACATCATAATGAAATTTTGCATTATGACATCATAATTCAATTTTTACATTATGACATCATAATGGCATTTTGCATTATGACATCATAATGGAATTTTGCATTATGACATCATAATAGAATTTTTACATTATGACATCATAATGGAATTTTGCATTATGACATCATAATGGAATTTTTACGTTATGATATCATAATGGAATTTTGCATTATGACATCATAATGGAATGTTGCATTATGACATCATAATGGAATTTTTACATTATGACATCATAATGGAATTTTGCATTATGACATCATAATGGAATGTTGCATTATGACATCATAATGGAATGTTGCATTATGACATCATAATGGAATGTTGCATTATGACATCATAATGGAATTTTGCATTATGACATCATAATGGAATGTTGCATTATGACATCAAAATGGAATTTGGCATTATGACATCATAATGGAATTTTGCATTATGACATCATAATGGAATTATGCATAATGACATCATAATGGATTTTTTACATTATGACATCATAATGGAATTTTGCATTATGACATCATAATGGAATGTTGCATTATGACTTCATAATGGAATTTTGCATTATGACATCATAATGGATTGTTGCATTATGACATCATAATGGAATTTTGCATTATGACATCATAATGGAATGTTGCATTATGACATCATAATTGAATTTTGCATTATGACATCATAATGGAATTTTTACATTATGACATCATAATGGAATTTTGCATTATGACATCATAATGGAATGTTACATTATGACATCATAATTGAATTTTGCATTATGACATCATAATGGAATGTTACATTATGACATCATAATTGAATTTTGCATTATGACATCATAATGGAATGTTGCATTATGACATCATAATGGAATTTTGCTTTATGACATCATAATGGAATGTTGCATTATGACATCATAATGGAATTTTGCATTATGACATCATAATGGAATGTTGCATTATGACATCATAATGGAATTTTTACTTTATGACATCATAATGGAATTTTGCATTATGACATCATAATGGAATGTTACATTATGACATCATAATGGAATGTTGCATTATGACATCATAATGGAATTTTTACATTATGACATCATAATGGAATTTTGCATTATGACATCATAATGGAATGTTACATTATGACATCATAATAAAATTTTGCATTATGACATCATAATTCAATTTTTACATTATGACATCATAATGGCATTTTGCATTATGACATCATAATGGAATTTTGCATTATGACATCATAATAGAATTTTTACATTATGACATCATAATGGAATGTTACATTATGACATCATAATGGAATTTTTACATTATGACATCATAATGGAATTTTGCATTATGACATCACAATGGAATTTTGCATTATGACATCATAATGGAATGTTACATTATGACATCATAATGGAATGTTGCATTATGACATCATAATGGAATGTTGCATTATGACATCATAATGGAATGTTGCATTATGACATCATAATGGAATGTTGCATTATGACATCATAATGGAATGTTGCATTATGACATCATAATGGAATTTTTACATTATGACATCATAATGGAATTTTGCATTATGACATCATAATGGAAAGTTGCATTATGACATCATAATGGAATTTGGCATTATGACATCATAATGGAATTTTGCATTATGACATCATAATGGAATTTTGCATAATGACATCATAATGGAATTTTTACATTATGACATCATAATGGAATTTTGCATTATGACATCATAATGGAATGTTACATTATGACATCATAATGGAATGTTGCATTATGACATCATAATGGAATTTTGCTTTATGACATTATAATGGAATGTTGCATTATGACATCATAATGGAATTTTGCATTATGACATCATAATGGAATGTTGCATTATGACATCATAATGGAATTTTTACTTTATGACATCATAATGGAATGTTGCATTATGACATCATAATGGAATGTTGCATTATGACATCATAATGGAATTTTGCATTATGACATCATAATGGAATTTTTACATTATGACATCATAATGGAATTTTGCATTATGACATCATAATGGAATGTTACATTATGACATCATAATTGAATTTTGCATTATGACATCATAATGGAATGTTGCATTATGACATCATAATGGAATTTTGCTTTATGACATCATAATGGAATGTTGCATTATGACATCATAATGGAATTTTGCATTATGACATCATAATGGAATGTTGCATTATGACATCATAATGGAATTTTTACTTTATGACATCATAATGGAATTTTGCATTATGACATCATAATGGAATGTTACATTATGACATCATAATGGAATGTTGCATTATGACATCATAATGGAATTTTTACATTATGACATCATAATGGAATTTTGCATTATGACATCATAATGGAATGTTACATTATGACATCATAATAAAATTTTGCATTATGACATCATAATTCAATTTTTACATTATGACATCATAATGGCATTTTGCATTATGACATCATAATGGAATGTTACATTATGACATCATAATGGAATTTTGCATTATGACATCATAATGGAATGTTGCATTATGACATCATAATGGAATTTTGCATTATGACATCATAATGGAATGTTGCATTATGACATCATAATGGAATTTTGCATTATGACATCATAATGGAATTTTTACATTATGACATCATAATGGAATTTTGCATTATGACATCATAATGGAATGTTACATTATGACATCATAATTGAATTTTGCATTATGACATCATAATGGAATGTTGCATTATGACATCATAATGTAATTTTGCATTATGACATCATAATGGAATGTTACATTATGACATCATAATTGAATTTTGCATTATGACATCATAATGGAATGTTGCATTATGACATCATAATGGAATTTGGCATTATGACATCATAATGGAATTTTGCATTATGACATCATAATGGAATTTTTACATTATGACATCATAATGGAATTTTGCATTATGACATCATAATGGAATGTTACATTATGACATCATAATGGAATTTTGCATTATGACATCATAATGGAATGTTACATTATGACATCATAATGGAATGTTGCATTATGACATCATAATGGAATGTTGCATAATGACATCACAATGGAATTTTGCATTATGACATCATAATGGAATGTTGCATTATGACATCATAATGGAATTTTGCATTATGACATCATAATAGAATTTTTACATTTTGACATCATAATGGAATTTTTACTTTATGACATCATAATGGAATTTTGCATTATGACATCATAATGGAATGTTACATTATGACATCATAATGGAATGTTGCATTATGACATCATAATGGAATGTTGCATTATGACATCATAATGGAATTTTGTATTATGACATCATAATGGAATTTTGCATTATGACATCATAATGGAATTTTTACATTATGACATCATAATGGAATTTTGCATTATGACATCATAATGGAATGTTATATTATGACTTCATAATGGAATGTTGCATTATGACATCATAATGGAATTTTGCATTATGACATCATAATGGAATTTTGCATTAGGACATCATAATGGAATGTTACATTATAACATCATAATGAAATTTTGCATTATGACATCATAATTCAATTTTTACATTATGACATCATAATGGCATTTTGCATTATGACATCATAATGGAATTTTGCATTATGACATCATAATAGAATTTTTACATTATGACATCATAATGGAATTTTGCATTATGACATCATAATGGAATTTTTACGTTATGATATCATAATGGAATTTTGCATTATGACATCATAATGGAATGTTGCATTATGACATCATAATGGAATTTTTACATTATGACATCATAATGGAATTTTGCATTATGACATCATAATGGAATGTTGCATTATGACATCATAATGGAATGTTGCATTATGACATCATAATGGAATGTTGCATTATGACATCATAATGGAATTTTGCATTATGACATCATAATGGAATGTTGCATTATGACATCATAATGGAATTTGGCATTATGACATCATAATGGAATTTTGCATTATGACATCATAATGGAATTATGCATAATGACATCATAATGGATTTTTTACATTATGACATCATAATGGAATTTTGCATTATGACATCATAATGGAATGTTGCATTATGACTTCATAATGGAATTTTGCATTATGACATCATAATGGATTGTTGCATTATGACATCATAATGGAATTTTGCATTATGACATCATAATGGAATGTTGCATTATGACATCATAATGGAATTTTGCATTATGACATCATAATGGAATTTTTACATTATGACATCATAATGGAATTTTGCATTATGACATCATAATGGAATGTTACATTATGACATCATAATTGAATTTTGCATTATGACATCATAATGGAATGTTGCATTATGACATCATAATGGAATTTTGCTTTATGACATCATAATGGAATGTTGCATTATGACATCATAATGGAATTTTGCATTATGACATCATAATGGAATGTTGCATTATGACATCATAATGGAATTTTTACTTTATGACATCATAATGGAATTTTGCATTATGACATCATAATGGAATGTTACATTATGACATCATAATGGAATGTTGCATTATGACATCATAATGGAATTTTTACATTATGACATCATAATGGAATTTTGCATTAAGACATTATAATGGAATGTTACATTATGACATCATAATAAAATTTTGCATTATGACATCATAATTCAATTTTTACATTATGACATCTTAATGGCATTTTGCATTATGACATCATAATGGAATTTTGCATTATGACATCATAATAGAATTTTTACATTATGACATCATAATGGAATGTTACATTATGACATCATAATGGAATTTTTACATTATGACATCATAATGGAATTTTGCATTATGACATCACAATGGAATTTTGCATTATGACATCATAATGGAATGTTACATTATGACATCATAATGGAATGTTGCATTATGACATCATAATGGAATGTTGCATTATGACATCATAATGGAATGTTGCATTATGACATCATAATGGAATGTTGCATTATGACATCATAATGGAATGTTGCATTATGACATCATAATGGAATTTTTACATTATGACATCATAATGGAATTTTGCATTATGACATCATAATGGAAAGTTGCATTATGACATCATAATGGAATTTGGCATTATGACATCATAATGGAATTTTGCATTATGACATCATAATGGAATTTTGCATAATGACATCATAATGGAATTTTTACATTATGACATCATAATGGAATTTTGCATTATGACATCATAATGGAATGTTACATTATGACATCATAATGGAATGTTGCATTATGACATCATAATGGAATTTTGCTTTATGACATTATAATGGAATGTTGCATTATGACATCATAATGGAATTTTGCATTATGACATCATAATGGAATGTTGCATTATGACATCATAATGGAATTTTTACTTTATGACATCATAATGGAATTTTGCATTATGACATCATAATGGAATGTTGCATTATGACATCATAATGGAATTTTGCATTATGACATCATAATGGAATTTTTACATTATGACATCATAATGGAATTTTGCATTATGACATCATAATGGAATGTTACATTATGACATCATAATTGAATTTTGCATTATGACATCATAATGGAATGTTGCATTATGACATCATAATGGAATTTTGCTTTATGACATCATAATGGAATGTTGCATTATGACATCATAATGGAATTTTGCATTATGACATCATAATGGAATGTTGCATTATGACATCATAATGGAATTTTTACTTTATGACATCATAATGGAATTTTGCATTATGACATCATAATGGAATGTTACATTATGACATCATAATGGAATGTTGCATTATGACATCATAATGGAATTTTTACATTATGACATCATAATGGAATTTTGCATTATGACATCATAATGGAATGTTACATTATGACATCATAATAAAATTTTGCATTATGACATCATAATTCAATTTTTACATTATGACATCATAATGGCATTTTGCATTATGACATCATAATGGAATTTTGCATTATGACATCATAATAGAATTTTTACATTATGACATCATAATGGAATGTTACATTATGACATCATAATGGAATTTTTACATTATGACATCATAATGGAATGTTACATTATGACATCATAATGGAAGTTTTACATTATGACATCATAATGGAATTTTGCATTATGACATCACAATGGAATTTTGCATTATGACATCATAATGGAATGTTGCATTATGACATCATAATGGAATGTTGCATTATGACATCATAATGGAATGTTGCATTATGACATCATAATGGAATGTTGCATTATGACATCATAATGGAATGTTGCATTATGACATCATAATGGAATTTTTACATTATGACATCATAATGGAATTTTGCATTATGACATCATAATGGAATGTTGCATTATGACATCATAATGGAATTTGGCATTATGACATCATAATGGAATTTTGCATTATGACATCATAATGGAATGTTGCATTATGACATCATAATGGAATTTTTACATTATGACATCATAATGGAATTTTGCATTATGACATCATAATGGAATGTTGCATTATGACATCATAATGGAATTTGGCATTATGACATCATAATGGAATTTTGCATTATGACATCATAATGGAATTTTGCATTATGACATCATAATGGAATGTTGCATTATGACATCATAATGGAATTTTGTATTATGACATCATAATGGAATTTTGCATTATGACATCATAATGGAATTTTTACATTATGACATCATAATGGAATTTTGCATTATGACATCATAATGGAATGTTATATTATGACTTCATAATGGAATGTTGCATTATGACATCATAATGGAATTTTGCATTATGACATCATAATGGAATTTTGCATTAGGACATCATAATGGAATGTTACATTATAACATCATAATGAAATTTTGCATTATGACATCATAATTCAATTTTTACATTATGACATCATAATGGCATTTTGCATTATGACATCATAATGGAATTTTGCATTATGACATCATAATAGAATTTTTACATTATGACATCATAATGGAATTTTGCATTATGACATCATAATGGAATTTTTACGTTATGATATCATAATGGAATTTTGCATTATGACATCATAATGGAATGTTGCATTATGACATCATAATGGAATTTTTACATTATGACATCATAATGGAATTTTGCATTATGACATCATAATGGAATGTTGCATTATGACATCATAATGGAATGTTGCATTATGACATCATAATGGAATGTTGCATTATGACATCATAATGGAATTTTGCATTATGACATCATAATGGATTGTTGCATTATGACATCATAATGGAATTTTGCATTATGACATCATAATGGAATGTTGCATTATGACATCATAATTGAATTTTGCATTATGACATCATAATGGAATTTTTACATTATGACATCATAATGGAATTTTGCATTATGACATCATAATGGAATGTTACATTATGACATCATAATTGAATTTTGCATTATGACATCATAATGGAATGTTGCATTATGACATCATAATGGAATTTTGCTTTATGACATCATAATGGAATGTTGCATTATGACATCATAATGGAATTTTGCATTATGACATCATAATGGAATGTTGCATTATGACATCATAATGGAATTTTTACTTTATGACATCATAATGGAATTTTGCATTATGACATCATAATGGAATGTTACATTATGACATCATAATGGAATGTTGCATTATGACATCATAATGGAATTTTTACATTATGACATCATAATGGAATTTTGCATTATGACATCATAATGGAATGTTACATTATGACATCATAATAAAATTTTGCATTATGACATCATAATTCAATTTTTACATTATGACATCATAATGGCATTTTGCATTATGACATCATAATGGAATTTTGCATTATGACATCATAATAGAATTTTTACATTATGACATCATAATGGAATGTTACATTATGACATCATAATGGAATTTTTACATTATGACATCATAATGGAATTTTGCATTATGACATCACAATGGAATTTTGCATTATGACATCATAATGGAATGTTACATTATGACATCATAATGGAATGTTGCATTATGACATCATAATGGAATGTTGCATTATGACATCATAATGGAATGTTGCATTATGACATCATAATGGAATGTTGCATTATGACATCATAATGGAATGTTGCATTATGACATCATAATGGAATTTTTACATTATGACATCATAATGGAATTTTGCATTATGACATCATAATGGAAAGTTGCATTATGACATCATAATGGAATTTGGCATTATGACATCATAATGGAATTTTGCATTATGACATCATAATGGAATTTTGCATAATGACATCATAATGGAATTTTTACATTATGACATCATAATGGAATTTTGCATTATGACATCATAATGGAATGTTACATTATGACATCATAATGGAATGTTGCATTATGACATCATAATGGAATTTTGCTTTATGACATTATAATGGAATGTTGCATTATGACATCATAACGGAATTTTGCATTATGACATCATAATGGAATGTTGCATTATGACATCATAATGGAATTTTTACTTTATGACATCATAATGGAATGTTGCATTATGACATCATAATGGAATGTTGCATTATGACATCATAATGGAATTTTGCATTATGACATCATAATGGAATTTTTACATTATGACATCATAATGGAATTTTGCATTATGACATCATAATGGAATGTTACATTATGACATCATAATTGAATTTTGCATTATGACATCATAATGGAATGTTGCATTATGACATCATAATGGAATTTTGCTTTATGACATCATAATGGAATGTTGCATTATGACATCATAATGGAATTTTGCATTATGACATCATAATGGAATGTTGCATTATGACATCATAATGGAATTTTTACTTTATGACATCATAATGGAATTTTGCATTATGACATCATAATGGAATGTTACATTATGACATCATAATGGAATGTTGCATTATGACATCATAATGGAATTTTTACATTATGACATCATAATGGAATTTTGCATTATGACATCATAATGGAATGTTACATTATGACATCATAATAAAATTTTGCATTATGACATCATAATTCAATTTTTACATTATGACATCATAATGGCATTTTGCATTATGACATCATAATGGAATGTTACATTATGACATCATAATGGAATTTTGCATTATGACATCATAATGGAATGTTGCATTATGACATCATAATGGAATTTTGCATTATGACATCATAATGGAATGTTGCATTATGACATCATAATGGAATTTTGCATTATGACATCATAATGGAATTTTTACATTATGACATCATAATGGAATTTTGCATTATGACATCATAATGGAATGTTACATTATGACATCATAATTGAATTTTGCATTATGACATCATAATGGAATGTTGCATTATGACATCATAATGTAATTTTGCATTATGACATCATAATGGAATGTTACATTATGACATCATAATTGAATTTTGCATTATGACATCATAATGGAATGTTGCATTATGACATCATAATGGAATTTGGCATTATGACATCATAATGGAATTTTGCATTATGACATCATAATGGAATTTTTACATTATGACATCATAATGGAATTTTGCATTATGACATCATAATGGAATGTTACATTATGACATCATAATGGAATTTTGCATTATGACATCATAATGGAATGTTACATTATGACATCATAATGGAATGTTGCATTATGACATCATAATGGAATGTTGCATAATGACATCACAATGGAATTTTGCATTATGACATCATAATGGAATGTTGCATTATGACATCATAATGGAATTTTGCATTATGACATCATAATAGAATTTTTACATTTTGACATCATAATGGAATTTTTACTTTATGACATCATAATGGAATTTTGCATTATGACATCATAATGGAATGTTACATTATGACATCATAATGGAATGTTGCATTATGACATCATAATGGAATGTTGCATTATGACATCATAATGGAATTTTGTATTATGACATCATAATGGAATTTTGCATTATGACATCATAATGGAATTTTTACATTATGACATCATAATGGAATTTTGCATTATGACATCATAATGGAATGTTATATTATGACTTCATAATGGAATGTTGCATTATGACATCATAATGGAATTTTGCATTATGACATCATAATGGAATTTTGCATTAGGACATCATAATGGAATGTTACATTATAACATCATAATGAAATTTTGCATTATGACATCATAATTCAATTTTTACATTATGACATCATAATGGCATTTTGCATTATGACATCATAATGGAATTTTGCATTATGACATCATAATAGAATTTTTACATTATGACATCATAATGGAATTTTGCATTATGACATCATAATGGAATTTTTACGTTATGATATCATAATGGAATTTTGCATTATGACATCATAATGGAATGTTGCATTATGACATCATAATGGAATTTTTACATTATGACATCATAATGGAATTTTGCATTATGACATCATAATGGAATGTTGCATTATGACATCATAATGGAATGTTGCATTATGACATCATAATGGAATGTTGCATTATGACATCATAATGGAATTTTGCATTATGACATCATAATGGAATGTTGCATTATGACATCATAATGGAATTTGGCATTATGACATCATAATGGAATTTTGCATTATGACATCATAATGGAATTATGCATAATGACATCATAATGGATTTTTTACATTATGACATCATAATGGAATTTTGCATTATGACATCATAATGGAATGTTGCATTATGACTTCATAATGGAATTTTGCATTATGACATCATAATGGATTGTTGCATTATGACATCATAATGGAATTTTGCATTATGACATCATAATGGAATGTTGCATTATGACATCATAATGGAATTTTGCATTATGACATCATAATGGAATTTTTACATTATGACATCATAATGGAATTTTGCATTATGACATCATAATGGAATGTTACATTATGACATCATAATTGAATTTTGCATTATGACATCATAATGGAATGTTGCATTATGACATCATAATGGAATTTTGCTTTATGACATCATAATGGAATGTTGCATTATGACATCATAATGGAATTTTGCATTATGACATCATAATGGAATGTTGCATTATGACATCATAATGGAATTTTTACTTTATGACATCATAATGGAATTTTGCATTATGACATCATAATGGAATGTTACATTATGACATCATAATGGAATGTTGCATTATGACATCATAATGGAATTTTTACATTATGACATCATAATGGAATTTTGCATTATGACATCATAATGGAATGTTACATTATGACATCATAATAAAATTTTGCATTATGACATCATAATTCAATTTTTACATTATGACATCATAATGGCATTTTGCATTATGACATCATAATGGAATTTTGCATTATGACATCATAATAGAATTTTTACATTATGACATCATAATGGAATGTTACATTATGACATCATAATGGAATTTTTACATTATGACATCATAATGGAATTTTGCATTATGACATCACAATGGAATTTTGCATTATGACATCATAATGGAATGTTACATTATGACATCATAATGGAATGTTGCATTATGACATCATAATGGAATGTTGCATTATGACATCATAATGGAATGTTGCATTATGACATCATAATGGAATGTTGCATTATGACATCATAATGGAATGTTGCATTATGACATCATAATGGAATTTTTACATTATGACATCATAATGGAATTTTGCATTATGACATCATAATGGAAAGTTGCATTATGACATCATAATGGAATTTGGCATTATGACATCATAATGGAATTTTGCATTATGACATCATAATGGAATTTTGCATAATGACATCATAATGGAATTTTTACATTATGACATCATAATGGAATTTTGCATTATGACATCATAATGGAATGTTACATTATGACATCATAATGGAATGTTGCATTATGACATCATAATGGAATTTTGCTTTATGACATTATAATGGAATGTTGCATTATGACATCATAATGGAATTTTGCATTATGACATCATAATGGAATGTTGCATTATGACATCATAATGGAATTTTTACTTTATGACATCATAATGGAATTTTGCATTATGACATCATAATGGAATGTTGCATTATGACATCATAATGGAATTTTGCATTATGACATCATAATGGAATTTTTACATTATGACATCATAATGGAATTTTGCATTATGACATCATAATGGAATGTTACATTATGACATCATAATTGAATTTTGCATTATGACATCATAATGGAATGTTGCATTATGACATCATAATGGAATTTTGCTTTATGACATCATAATGGAATGTTGCATTATGACATCATAATGGAATTTTGCATTATGACATCATAATGGAATGTTGCATTATGACATCATAATGGAATTTTTACTTTATGACATCATAATGGAATTTTGCATTATGACATCATAATGGAATGTTACATTATGACATCATAATGGAATGTTGCATTATGACATCATAATGGAATTTTTACATTATGACATCATAATGGAATTTTGCATTATGACATCATAATGGAATGTTACATTATGACATCATAATAAAATTTTGCATTATGACATCATAATTCAATTTTTACATTATGACATCATAATGGCATTTTGCATTATGACATCATAATGGAATTTTGCATTATGACATCATAATAGAATTTTTACATTATGACATCATAATGGAATGTTACATTATGACATCATAATGGAATTTTTACATTATGACATCATAATGGAATGTTACATTATGACATCATAATGGAAGTTTTACATTATGACATCATAATGGAATTTTGCATTATGACATCACAATGGAATTTTGCATTATGACATCATAATGGAATGTTGCATTATGACATCATAATGGAATGTTGCATTATGACATCATAATGGAATGTTGCATTATGACATCATAATGGAATGTTGCATTATGACATCATAATGGAATGTTGCATTATGACATCATAATGGAATTTTTACATTATGACATCATAATGGAATTTTGCATTATGACATCATAATGGAATGTTGCATTATGACATCATAATGGAATTTGGCATTATGACATCATAATGGAATTTTGCATTATGACATCATAATGGAATGTTGCATTATGACATCATAATGGAATTTTTACATTATGACATCATAATGGAATTTTGCATTATGACATCATAATGGAATGTTGCATTATGACATCATAATGGAATTTGGCATTATGACATCATAATGGAATTTTGCATTATGACATCATAATGGAATTTTGCATTATGACATCATAATGGAATGTTGCATTATGACATCATAATGGAATTTTGTATTATGACATCATAATGGAATTTTGCATTATGACATCATAATGGAATTTTTACATTATGACATCATAATGGAATTTTGCATTATGACATCATAATGGAATGTTATATTATGACTTCATAATGGAATGTTGCATTATGACATCATAATGGAATTTTGCATTATGACATCATAATGGAATTTTGCATTAGGACATCATAATGGAATGTTACATTATAACATCATAATGAAATTTTGCATTATGACATCATAATTCAATTTTTACATTATGACATCATAATGGCATTTTGCATTATGACATCATAATGGAATTTTGCATTATGACATCATAATAGAATTTTTACATTATGACATCATAATGGAATTTTGCATTATGACATCATAATGGAATTTTTACGTTATGATATCATAATGGAATTTTGCATTATGACATCATAATGGAATGTTGCATTATGACATCATAATGGAATTTTTACATTATGACATCATAATGGAATTTTGCATTATGACATCATAATGGAATGTTGCATTATGACATCATAATGGAATGTTGCATTATGACATCATAATGGAATGTTGCATTATGACATCATAATGGAATTTTGCATTATGACATCATAATGGATTGTTGCATTATGACATCATAATGGAATTTTGCATTATGACATCATAATGGAATGTTGCATTATGACATCATAATTGAATTTTGCATTATGACATCATAATGGAATTTTTACATTATGACATCATAATGGAATTTTGCATTATGACATCATAATGGAATGTTACATTATGACATCATAATTGAATTTTGCATTATGACATCATAATGGAATGTTGCATTATGACATCATAATGGAATTTTGCTTTATGACATCATAATGGAATGTTGCATTATGACATCATAATGGAATGTTGCATTATGACATCATAATGGAATGTTGCATTATGACATCATAATGGAATTTTTACTTTATGACATCATAATGGAATTTTGCATTATGACATCATAATGGAATGTTACATTATGACATCATAATGGAATGTTGCATTATGACATCATAATGGAATTTTTACATTATGACATCATAATGGAATTTTGCATTATGACATCATAATGGAATGTTACATTATGACATCATAATAAAATTTTGCATTATGACATCATAATTCAATTTTTACATTATGACATCATAATGGCATTTTGCATTATGACATCATAATGGAATTTTGCATTATGACATCATAATAGAATTTTTACATTATGACATCATAATGGAATGTTACATTATGACATCATAATGGAATTTTTACATTATGACATCATAATGGAATTTTGCATTATGACATCACAATGGAATTTTGCATTATGACATCATAATGGAATGTTACATTATGACATTATAATGGAATGTTGCATTATGACATCATAATGGAATGTTGCATTATGACATCATAATGGAATGTTGCATTATGACATCATAATGGAATGTTGCATTATGACATCATAATGGAATGTTGCATTATGACATCATAATGGAATTTTTACATTATGACATCATAATGGAATTTTGCATTATGACATCATAATGGAAAGTTGCATTATGACATCATAATGGAATTTGGCATTATGACATCATAATGGAATTTTGCATTATGACATCATAATGGAATTTTGCATAATGACATCATAATGGAATTTTTACATTATGACATCATAATGGAATTTTGCATTATGACATCATAATGGAATGTTACATTATGACATCATAATGGAATGTTGCATTATGACATCATAATGGAATTTTGCTTTATGACATTATAATGGAATGTTGCATTATGACATCATAACGGAATTTTGCATTATGACATCATAATGGAATGTTGCATTATGACATCATAATGGAATTTTTACTTTATGACATCATAATGGAATGTTGCATTATGACATCATAATGGAATGTTGCATTATGACATCATAATGGAATTTTGCATTATGACATCATAATGGAATTTTTACATTATGACATCATAATGGAATTTTGCATTATGACATCATAATGGAATGTTACATTATGACATCATAATTGAATTTTGCATTATGACATCATAATGGAATGTTGCATTATGACATCATAATGGAATTTTGCTTTATGACATCATAATGGAATGTTGCATTATGACATCATAATGGAATTTTGCATTATGACATCATAATGGAATGTTGCATTATGACATCATAATGGAATTTTTACTTTATGACATCATAATGGAATTTTGCATTATGACATCATAATGGAATGTTACATTATGACATCATAATGGAATGTTGCATTATGACATCATAATGGAATTTTTACATTATGACATCATAATGGAATTTTGCATTATGACATCATAATGGAATGTTACATTATGACATCATAATAAAATTTTGCATTATGACATCATAATTCAATTTTTACATTATGACATCATAATGGCATTTTGCATTATGACATCATAATGGAATGTTACATTATGACATCATAATGGAATTTTGCATTATGACATCATAATGGAATGTTGCATTATGACATCATAATGGAATTTTGCATTATGACATCATAATGGAATGTTGCATTATGACATCATAATGGAATTTTGCATTATGACATCATAATGGAATTTTTACATTATGACATCATAATGGAATTTTGCATTATGACATCATAATGGAATGTTACATTATGACATCATAATTGAATTTTGCATTATGACATCATAATGGAATGTTGCATTATGACATCATAATGTAATTTTGCATTATGACATCATAATGGAATGTTACATTATGACATCATAATTGAATTTTGCATTATGACATCATAATGGAATGTTGCATTATGACATCATAATGGAATTTGGCATTATGACATCATAATGGAATTTTGCATTATGACATCATAATGGAATTTTTACATTATGACATCATAATGGAATTTTGCATTATGACATCATAATGGAATGTTACATTATGACATCATAATGGAATTTTGCATTATGACATCATAATGGAATGTTACATTATGACATCATAATGGAATGTTGCATTATGACATCATAATGGAATGTTGCATAATGACATCACAATGGAATTTTGCATTATGACATCATAATGGAATGTTGCATTATGACATCATAATGGAATTTTGCATTATGACATCATAATAGAATTTTTACATTTTGACATCATAATGGAATTTTTACTTTATGACATCATAATGGAATTTTGCATTATGACATCATAATGGAATGTTACATTATGACATCATAATGGAATGTTGCATTATGACATCATAATGGAATGTTGCATTATGACATCATAATGGAATTTTGTATTATGACATCATAATGGAATTTTGCATTATGACATCATAATGGAATTTTTACATTATGACATCATAATGGAATTTTGCATTATGACATCATAATGGAATGTTATATTATGACTTCATAATGGAATGTTGCATTATGACATCATAATGGAATTTTGCATTATGACATCATAATGGAATTTTGCTTTATGACATCATAATGGAATGTTGCATTATGACATCATAATGGAATTTTGCATTATGACATCATAATGGAATGTTGCATTATGACATCATAATGGAATTTTTACTTTATGACATCATAATGGAATTTTGCATTATGACATCATAATGGAATGTTACATTATGACATCATAATGGAATGTTGCATTATGACATCATAATGGAATTTTTACATTATGACATCATAATGGAATTTTGCATTATGACATCATAATGGAATGTTACATTATGACATCATAATAAAATTTTGCATTATGACATCATAATTCAATTTTTACATTATGACATCATAATGGCATTTTGCATTATGACATCATAATGGAATTTTGCATTATGACATCATAATAGAATTTTTACATTATGACATCATAATGGAATGTTACATTATGACATCATAATGGAATTTTTACATTATGACATCATAATGGAATGTTACATTATGACATCATAATGGAAGTTTTACATTATGACATCATAATGGAATTTTGCATTATGACATCACAATGGAATTTTGCATTATGACATCATAATGGAATGTTGCATTATGACATCATAATGGAATGTTGCATTATGACATCATAATGGAATGTTGCATTATGACATCATAATGGAATGTTGCATTATGACATCATAATGGAATGTTGCATTATGACATCATAATGGAATTTTTACATTATGACATCATAATGGAATTTTGCATTATGACATCATAATGGAATGTTGCATTATGACATCATAATGGAATTTGGCATTATGACATCATAATGGAATTTTGCATTATGACATCATAATGGAATGTTGCATTATGACATCATAATGGAATTTTTACATTATGACATCATAATGGAATTTTGCATTATGACATCATAATGGAATGTTGCATTATGACATCATAATGGAATTTGGCATTATGACATCATAATGGAATTTTGCATTATGACATCATAATGGAATTTTGCATTATGACATCATAATGGAATGTTGCATTATGACATCATAATGGAATTTTGTATTATGACATCATAATGGAATTTTGCATTATGACATCATAATGGAATTTTTACATTATGACATCATAATGGAATTTTGCATTATGACATCATAATGGAATGTTATATTATGACTTCATAATGGAATGTTGCATTATGACATCATAATGGAATTTTGCATTATGACATCATAATGGAATTTTGCATTAGGACATCATAATGGAATGTTACATTATAACATCATAATGAAATTTTGCATTATGACATCATAATTCAATTTTTACATTATGACATCATAATGGCATTTTGCATTATGACATCATAATGGAATTTTGCATTATGACATCATAATAGAATTTTTACATTATGACATCATAATGGAATTTTGCATTATGACATCATAATGGAATTTTTACGTTATGATATCATAATGGAATTTTGCATTATGACATCATAATGGAATGTTGCATTATGACATCATAATGGAATTTTTACATTATGACATCATAATGGAATTTTGCATTATGACATCATAATGGAATGTTGCATTATGACATCATAATGGAATGTTGCATTATGACATCATAATGGAATGTTGCATTATGACATCATAATGGAATTTTGCATTATGACATCATAATGGATTGTTGCATTATGACATCATAATGGAATTTTGCATTATGACATCATAATGGAATGTTGCATTATGACATCATAATTGAATTTTGCATTATGACATCATAATGGAATTTTTACATTATGACATCATAATGGAATTTTGCATTATGACATCATAATGGAATGTTACATTATGACATCATAATTGAATTTTGCATTATGACATCATAATGGAATGTTGCATTATGACATCATAATGGAATTTTGCTTTATGACATCATAATGGAATGTTGCATTATGACATCATAATGGAATGTTGCATTATGACATCATAATGGAATGTTGCATTATGACATCATAATGGAATTTTTACTTTATGACATCATAATGGAATTTTGCATTATGACATCATAATGGAATGTTACATTATGACATCATAATGGAATGTTGCATTATGACATCATAATGGAATTTTTACATTATGACATCATAATGGAATTTTGCATTATGACATCATAATGGAATGTTACATTATGACATCATAATAAAATTTTGCATTATGACATCATAATTCAATTTTTACATTATGACATCATAATGGCATTTTGCATTATGACATCATAATGGAATTTTGCATTATGACATCATAATAGAATTTTTACATTATGACATCATAATGGAATGTTACATTATGACATCATAATGGAATTTTTACATTATGACATCATAATGGAATTTTGCATTATGACATCACAATGGAATTTTGCATTATGACATCATAATGGAATGTTACATTATGACATTATAATGGAATGTTGCATTATGACATCATAATGGAATGTTGCATTATGACATCATAATGGAATGTTGCATTATGACATCATAATGGAATGTTGCATTATGACATCATAATGGAATGTTGCATTATGACATCATAATGGAATTTTTACATTATGACATCATAATGGAATTTTGCATTATGACATCATAATGGAAAGTTGCATTATGACATCATAATGGAATTTGGCATTATGACATCATAATGGAATTTTGCATTATGACATCATAATGGAATTTTGCATAATGACATCATAATGGAATTTTTACATTATGACATCATAATGGAATTTTGCATTATGACATCATAATGGAATGTTACATTATGACATCATAATGGAATGTTGCATTATGACATCATAATGGAATTTTGCTTTATGACATTATAATGGAATGTTGCATTATGACATCATAACGGAATTTTGCATTATGACATCATAATGGAATGTTGCATTATGACATCATAATGGAATTTTTACTTTATGACATCATAATGGAATGTTGCATTATGACATCATAATGGAATGTTGCATTATGACATCATAATGGAATTTTGCATTATGACATCATAATGGAATTTTTACATTATGACATCATAATGGAATTTTGCATTATGACATCATAATGGAATGTTACATTATGACATCATAATTGAATTTTGCATTATGACATCATAATGGAATGTTGCATTATGACATCATAATGGAATTTTGCTTTATGACATCATAATGGAATGTTGCATTATGACATCATAATGGAATTTTGCATTATGACATCATAATGGAATGTTGCATTATGACATCATAATGGAATTTTTACTTTATGACATCATAATGGAATTTTGCATTATGACATCATAATGGAATGTTACATTATGACATCATAATGGAATGTTGCATTATGACATCATAATGGAATTTTTACATTATGACATCATAATGGAATTTTGCATTATGACATCATAATGGAATGTTACATTATGACATCATAATAAAATTTTGCATTATGACATCATAATTCAATTTTTACATTATGACATCATAATGGCATTTTGCATTATGACATCATAATGGAATGTTACATTATGACATCATAATGGAATTTTGCATTATGACATCATAATGGAATGTTGCATTATGACATCATAATGGAATTTTGCATTATGACATCATAATGGAATGTTGCATTATGACATCATAATGGAATTTTGCATTATGACATCATAATGGAATTTTTACATTATGACATCATAATGGAATTTTGCATTATGACATCATAATGGAATGTTACATTATGACATCATAATTGAATTTTGCATTATGACATCATAATGGAATGTTGCATTATGACATCATAATGTAATTTTGCATTATGACATCATAATGGAATGTTACATTATGACATCATAATTGAATTTTGCATTATGACATCATAATGGAATGTTGCATTATGACATCATAATGGAATTTGGCATTATGACATCATAATGGAATTTTGCATTATGACATCATAATGGAATTTTTACATTATGACATCATAATGGAATTTTGCATTATGACATCATAATGGAATGTTACATTATGACATCATAATGGAATTTTGCATTATGACATCATAATGGAATGTTACATTATGACATCATAATGGAATGTTGCATTATGACATCATAATGGAATGTTGCATAATGACATCACAATGGAATTTTGCATTATGACATCATAATGGAATGTTGCATTATGACATCATAATGGAATTTTGCATTATGACATCATAATAGAATTTTTACATTTTGACATCATAATGGAATTTTTACTTTATGACATCATAATGGAATTTTGCATTATGACATCATAATGGAATGTTACATTATGACATCATAATGGAATGTTGCATTATGACATCATAATGGAATGTTGCATTATGACATCATAATGGAATTTTGTATTATGACATCATAATGGAATTTTGCATTATGACATCATAATGGAATTTTTACATTATGACATCATAATGGAATTTTGCATTATGACATCATAATGGAATGTTATATTATGACTTCATAATGGAATGTTGCATTATGACATCATAATGGAATTTTGCATTATGACATCATAATGGAATTTTGCATTAGGACATCATAATGGAATGTTACATTATAACATCATAATGAAATTTTGCATTATGACATCATAATTCAATTTTTACATTATGACATCATAATGGCATTTTGCATTATGACATCATAATGGAATTTTGCATTATGACATCATAATAGAATTTTTACATTATGACATCATAATGGAATTTTGCATTATGACATCATAATGGAATTTTTACGTTATGATATCATAATGGAATTTTGCATTATGACATCATAATGGAATGTTGCATTATGACATCATAATGGAATTTTTACATTATGACATCATAATGGAATTTTGCATTATGACATCATAATGGAATGTTGCATTATGACATCATAATGGAATGTTGCATTATGACATCATAATGGAATGTTGCATTATGACATCATAATGGAATTTTGCATTATGACATCATAATGGAATGTTGCATTATGACATCATAATGGAATTTGGCATTATGACATCATAATGGAATTTTGCATTATGACATCATAATGGAATTATGCATAATGACATCATCATGGATTTTTTACATTATGACATCATAATGGAATTTTGCATTATGACATCATAATGGAATGTTGCATTATGACTTCATAATGGAATTTTGCATTATGACATCATAATGGATTGTTGCATTATGACATCATAATGGAATTTTGCATTATGACATCATAATGGAATGTTGCATTATGACATCATAATGGAATTTTGCATTATGACATCATAATGGAATTTTTACATTATGACATCATAATGGAATTTTGCATTATGACATCATAATGGAATGTTACATTATGACATCATAATTGAATTTTGCATTATGACATCATAATGGAATGTTGCATTATGACATCATAATGGAATTTTGCTTTATGACATCATAATGGAATGTTGCATTATGACATCATAATGGAATTTTGCATTATGACATCATAATGGAATGTTGCATTATGACATCATAATGGAATTTTTACTTTATGACATCATAATGGAATTTTGCATTATGACATCATAATGGAATGTTACATTATGACATCATAATGGAATGTTGCATTATGACATCATAATGGAATTTTTACATTATGACATCATAATGGAATTTTGCATTATGACATCATAATGGAATGTTACATTATGACATCATAATAAAATTTTGCATTATGACATCATAATTCAATTTTTACATTATGACATCATAATGGCATTTTGCATTATGACATCATAATGGAATTTTGCATTATGACATCATAATAGAATTTTTACATTATGACATCATAATGGAATGTTACATTATGACATCATAATGGAATTTTTACATTATGACATCATAATGGAATTTTGCATTATGACATCACAATGGAATTTTGCATTATGACATCATAATGGAATGTTACATTATGACATCATAATGGAATGTTGCATTATGACATCATAATGGAATGTTGCATTATGACATCATAATGGAATGTTGCATTATGACATCATAATGGAATGTTGCATTATGACATCATAATGGAATGTTGCATTATGACATCATAATGGAATTTTTACATTATGACATCATAATGGAATTTTGCATTATGACATCATAATGGAAAGTTGCATTATGACATCATAATGGAATTTGGCATTATGACATCATAATGGAATTTTGCATTATGACATCATAATGGAATTTTGCATAATGACATCATAATGGAATTTTTACATTATGACATCATAATGGAATTTTGCATTATGACATCATAATGGAATGTTACATTATGACATCATAATGGAATGTTGCATTATGACATCATAATGGAATTTTGCTTTATGACATTATAATGGAATGTTGCATTATGACATCATAATGGAATTTTGCATTATGACATCATAATGGAATGTTGCATTATGACATCATAATGGAATTTTTACTTTATGACATCATAATGGAATTTTGCATTATGACATCATAATGGAATGTTGCATTATGACATCATAATGGAATTTTGCATTATGACATCATAATGGAATTTTTACATTATGACATCATAATGGAATTTTGCATTATGACATCATAATGGAATGTTACATTATGACATCATAATTGAATTTTGCATTATGACATCATAATGGAATGTTGCATTATGACATCATAATGGAATTTTGCTTTATGACATCATAATGGAATGTTGCATTATGACATCATAATGGAATTTTGCATTATGACATCATAATGGAATGTTGCATTATGACATCATAATGGAATTTTTACTTTATGACATCATAATGGAATTTTGCATTATGACATCATAATGGAATGTTACATTATGACATCATAATGGAATGTTGCATTATGACATCATAATGGAATTTTTACATTATGACATCATAATGGAATTTTGCATTATGACATCATAATGGAATGTTACATTATGACATCATAATAAAATTTTGCATTATGACATCATAATTCAATTTTTACATTATGACATCATAATGGCATTTTGCATTATGACATCATAATGGAATTTTGCATTATGACATCATAATAGAATTTTTACATTATGACATCATAATGGAATGTTACATTATGACATCATAATGGAATTTTTACATTATGACATCATAATGGAATGTTACATTATGACATCATAATGGAAGTTTTACATTATGACATCATAATGGAATTTTGCATTATGACATCACAATGGAATTTTGCATTATGACATCATAATGGAATGTTGCATTATGACATCATAATGGAATGTTGCATTATGACATCATAATGGAATGTTGCATTATGACATCATAATGGAATGTTGCATTATGACATCATAATGGAATGTTGCATTATGACATCATAATGGAATTTTTACATTATGACATCATAATGGAATTTTGCATTATGACATCATAATGGAATGTTGCATTATGACATCATAATGGAATTTGGCATTATGACATCATAATGGAATTTTGCATTATGACATCATAATGGAATGTTGCATTATGACATCATAATGGAATTTTTACATTATGACATCATAATGGAATTTTGCATTATGACATCATAATGGAATGTTGCATTATGACATCATAATGGAATTTGGCATTATGACATCATAATGGAATTTTGCATTATGACATCATAATGGAATTTTGCATTATGACATCATAATGGAATGTTGCATTATGACATCATAATGGAATTTTGCATTATGACATCATAATGGAATGTTGCATTATGACATCATAATGGAATTTTGCATTATGACATCATAATGGAATTTTTACATTATGACATCATAATGGAATTTTGCATTATGACATCATAATGGAATGTTACATTATGACATCATAATTGAATTTTGCATTATGACATCATAATGGAATGTTGCATTATGACATCATAATGGAATTTTTACATTATGACATCATAATGGAATGTTGCATTATGACATCATAATGGAATTTTGTATTATGACATCATAATGGAATGTTACATTATGACATCATACTTGAATTTTGCATTATGACATCATAATGGAATGTTGCATTATGACATCATAATGGAATTTTGCTTTATGACATCATAATGGAATGTTGCATTATGACATCATAATGGAATTTTGCATTATGACATCATAATGGAATGTTACATTATGACATCATAATGGAATTTTGCATTATGACATCATAATGGAATGTTGCATTATGACATCATAATGGAATTTTGCATTATGACATCATAATGGAATGTTGCATTATGACATCATAATGGAATTTTGCATTATGACATCATAATGGAATTTTTACATTATGACATCATAATGGAATTTTGCATTATGACATCATAATGGAATGTTACATTATGACATCATAATTGAATTTTGCATTATGACATCATAATGGAATGTTGCATTATGACATCATAATGGAATTTTGTATTATGACATCATAATGGAATGTTACATTATGACATCATAATTGAATTTTGCATTATGACATCATAATGGAATGTTGCATTATGACATCATAATGGAATTTTGCTTTATGACATCATAATGGAATGTTGCATTATGACATCATAATGGAATTTTGCATTATGACATCATAATGGAATGTTGCATTATGACATCATAATGGAATTTGGCATTATGACATCATAATGGAATTTTTACGTTATGATATCATAATGGAATTTTGCATTATGACATCATAATGGAATGTTGCATTATGACATCATAATGGAATTTTTACATTATGACATCATAATGGAATTTTGCATTATGACATCATAATGGAATGTTGCATTATGACATCATAATGGAATGTTGCATTATGACATCATAATGGAATGTTGCATTATGACATCATAATGGAATTTTGCATTATGACATCATAATGGAATGTTGCATTATGACATCATAATGGAATTTGGCATTATGACATCATAATGGAATTTTGCATTATGACATCATAATGGAATTATGCATAATGACATCATAATGGATTTTTTACATTATGACATCATAATGGAATTTTGCATTATGACATCATAATGGAATGTTGCATTATGACTTCATAATGGAATTTTGCATTATGACATCATAATGGATTGTTGCATTATGACATCATAATGGAATTTTGCATTATGACATCATAATGGAATGTTGCATTATGACATCATAATGGAATTTTGCATTATGACATCATAATGGAATTTTTACATTATGACATCATAATGGAATTTTGCATTATGACATCATAATGGAATGTTACATTATGACATCATAATTGAATTTTGCATTATGACATCATAATGGAATGTTGCATTATGACATCATAATGGAATTTTGCTTTATGACATCATAATGGAATGTTGCATTATGACATCATAATGGAATTTTGCATTATGACATCATAATGGAATGTTGCATTATGACATCATAATGGAATTTTTACTTTATGACATCATAATGGAATTTTGCATTATGACATCATAATGGAATGTTACATTATGACATCATAATGGAATGTTGCATTATGACATCATAATGGAATTTTTACATTATGACATCATAATGGAATTTTGCATTATGACATCATAATGGAATGTTACATTATGACATCATAATAAAATTTTGCATTATGACATCATAATTCAATTTTTACATTATGACATCATAATGGCATTTTGCATTATGACATCATAATGGAATTTTGCATTATGACATCATAATAGAATTTTTACATTATGACATCATAATGGAATGTTACATTATGACATCATAATGGAATTTTTACATTATGACATCATAATGGAATTTTGCATTATGACATCACAATGGAATTTTGCATTATGACATCATAATGGAATGTTACATTATGACATCATAATGGAATGTTGCATTATGACATCATAATGGAATGTTGCATTATGACATCATAATGGAATGTTGCATTATGACATCATAATGGAATGTTGCATTATGACATCATAATGGAATGTTGCATTATGACATCATAATGGAATTTTTACATTATGACATCATAATGGAATTTTGCATTATGACATCATAATGGAAAGTTGCATTATGACATCATAATGGAATTTGGCATTATGACATCATAATGGAATTTTGCATTATGACATCATAATGGAATTTTGCATAATGACATCAAAATGGAATTTTTACATTATGACATCATAATGGAATTTTGCATTATGACATCATGATGGAATGTTACATTATGACATCATAATGGAATGTTGCATTATGACATCATAATGGAATTTTGCTTTATGACATTATAATGGAATGTTGCATTATGACATCATAATGGAATTTTGCATTATGACATCATAATGGAATGTTGCATTATGACATCATAATGGAATTTTTACTTTATGACATCATAATGGAATTTTGCATTATGACATCATAATGGAATGTTGCATTATGACATCATAATGGAATTTTGCATTATGACATCATAATGGAATTTTTACATTATGACATCATAATGGAATTTTGCATTATGACATCATAATGGAATGTTACATTATGACATCATAATTGAATTTTGCATTATGACATCATAATGGAATGTTGCATTATGACATCATAATGGAATTTTGCTTTATGACATCATAATGGAATGTTGCATTATGACATCATAATGGAATTTTGCATTATGACATCATAATGGAATGTTGCATTATGACATCATAATGGAATTTTTACTTTATGACATCATAATGGAATTTTGCATTATGACATCATAATGGAATGTTACATTATGACATCATAATGGAATGTTGCATTATGACATCATAATGGAATTTTTACATTATGACATCATAATGGAATTTTGCATTATGACATCATAATGGAATGTTACATTATGACATCATAATAAAATTTTGCATTATGACATCATAATTCAATTTTTACATTATGACATCATAATGGCATTTTGCATTATGACATCATAATGGAATTTTGCATTATGACATCATAATAGAATTTTTACATTATGACATCATAATGGAATGTTACATTATGACATCATAATGGAATTTTTACATTATGACATCATAATGGAATGTTACATTATGACATCATAATGGAAGTTTTACATTATGACATCATAATGGAATTTTGCATTATGACATCACAATGGAATTTTGCATTATGACATCATAATGGAATGTTGCATTATGACATCATAATGGAATGTTGCATTATGACATCATAATGGAATGTTGCATTATGACATCATAATGGAATGTTGCATTATGACATCATAATGGAATGTTGCATTATGACATCATAATGGAATTTTTACATTATGACATCATAATGGAATTTTGCATTATGACATCATAATGGAATGTTGCATTATGACATCATAATGGAATTTGGCATTATGACATCATAATGGAATTTTGCATTATGACATCATAATGGAATGTTGCATTATGACATCATAATGGAATTTTTACATTATGACATCATAATGGAATTTTGCATTATGACATCATAATGGAATGTTGCATTATGACATCATAATGGAATTTGGCATTATGACATCATAATGGAATTTTGCATTATGACATCATAATGGAATTTTGCATTATGACATCATAATGGAATGTTGCATTATGACATCATAATGGAATTTTGCATTATGACATCATAATGGAATGTTGCATTATGACATCATAATGGAATGTTGCATTATGACATCATAATGGAATTTTGCATTATGACATCATAATGGAATTTTTACATTATGACATCATAATGGAATTTTGCATTATGACATCATAATGGAATGTTACATTATGACATCATAATTGAATTTTGCATTATGACATCATAATGGAATGTTGCATTATGACATCATAATGGAATTTTTACATTATGACATCATAATGGAATGTTGCATTATGACATCATAATGGAATTTTGTATTATGACATCATAATGGAATGTTACATTATGACATCATACTTGAATTTTGCATTATGACATCATAATGGAATGTTGCATTATGACATCATAATGGAATTTTGCTTTATGACATCATAATGGAATGTTGCATTATGACATCATAATGGAATTTTGCATTATGACATCATAATGGAATGTTACATTATGACATCATAATGGAATTTTGCATTATGACATCATAATGGAATGTTGCATTATGACATCATAATGGAATTTTGCATTATGACATCATAATGGAATGTTGCATTATGACATCATAATGGAATTTTGCATTATGACATCATAATGGAATTTTTACATTATGACATCATAATGGAATTTTGCATTATGACATCATAATGGAATGTTACATTATGACATCATAATTGAATTTTGCATTATGACATCATAATGGAATGTTGCATTATGACATCATAATGGAATTTTGTATTATGACATCATAATGGAATGTTACATTATGACATCATAATTGAATTTTGCATTATGACATCATAATGGAATGTTGCATTATGACATCATAATGGAATTTTGCTTTATGACATCATAATGGAATGTTGCATTATGACATCATAATGGAATTTTGCATTATGACATCATAATGGAATGTTGCATTATGACATCATAATGGAATTTGGCATTATGACATCATAATGGAATTTTGCATTATGACATCATAATGGAATTTTGCATAATGACATCATAATGGAATTTTTACATTATGACATCATAATGGAATTTTGCATTATGACATCATAATGGAATATTACATTATGACATCATAATGGAATTTTGCATTATGACATCATAATGGAATGTTACATTATGACATCATAATGGAATGTTGCATTATGACATCATAATGGAATGTGGCATAATGACATCACAATGGAATTTTGCATTATGACATCACAATGGAATTTTGCATTATGACATCATAATGGAATTTTGCATTATGACATCATAATAGAATTTTTACATTTTGACATCATAATGGAATTTTTACGTTATGACATCAATGGAATTTTGCATTATGACATCATAATGGAATGTTGCATTATGACATCATAATGGAATTTTTACATTATGACATCATAATGGAATTTTGCATTATGACATCACAATGGAATTTTGCATTATGACATCATAATGGAATGTTACATTATGACATCATAATGGAATGTTGCATTATGACATCATAATGGAATGTTGCATTATGACATCATAATGGAATGTTGCATTATGACATCATAATGGAATGTTGCATTATGACATCATAATGGAATGTTGCATTATGACATCATAATGGAATTTTTACATTATGACATCATAATGGAATTTTGCATTATGACATCATAATGGAATGTTGCATTATGACATCATAATGGAATTTGGCATTATGACATCATAATGGAATTTTGCATTATGACATCATAATGGAATTTTGCATTATGACATCATAATGGAATTTTGCATAATGACATCATAATGGAATTTTTACATTATGACATCATAATGGAATTTTGCATTATGACATCATAATGGAATGTTACATTATGACATCATAATGGAATTTTGCATTATGACATCATAATGGAATGTTACATTATGACATCATAATGGAATTTTGCATTATGACATCATAATGGAATGTTGCATTATGACATCATAATGGAATTTTGCATTATGACATCATAATGGAATTTTGCATTATGACATCTTAATGAAATTTTGCATTATGACATCATAGTGGAATTTTGCATTATGACATCATAATGGAATTTTACATTATGACATCATTATGGAATTTTGCATTATGACATCATAATGGAATTTTTCATTATGACATCATAATGGAATTTTACATTATGACATCATAATGGAATGTTACATTATGACATCATAATGGAATTTTGCATTATGACATCATAATGGAATGTTACATTATGACATCATAATGGAATTTTGCATTATGACATCATAATTGAATGCTACATTATGACATCATAATGGAATGTTACATTATGACATCATAATGGAATTTTGCATTATGACATCATAATGGAATTTTACATTATGACATCATAATGGAATTTTACATTATGACATCATAATGGAATGTTACATTATGACATCATAATAGAATTTTGCATTATGACATCATAAAGGAATTTTGGATTATGACATCATAATGGAATTTTTCATTATGACATCATAATGGAATTTTACATTGTGACATCATAATGGAGGTTTACATTATGACATCATAATGGAATGTTACATTATGACATCATAAGGGAATTTTGCATTATGACATCATAATGGAATGTTGCATTATGACATCATAATGGAATTTTTACATTATGACATCATAATGGAATTTTGCATTATGACATCATAATGGAATCTTGCATTATGACATCATAATGGAATTTGGCATTATGACATCATAATGGAATTTTGCAATATGACATCATAATGGAATTTTGCATAATGACATCATAATGGAATTTTTACATTATGACATCATAATGGAATTTTGCATTATGACATCATAATGGAATGTTACATTATGACATCATAATGGAATTTTGCATTATGACATCATAATGGAATGTTACATTATGACATCATAATGGAATTTTGCATTATGACTTCATAATGGAATTTTGCATTATGACATCATAATGGAATTTTTACATTATGACATCATAATGGAATGTTGCATTATGACATCATAATGGAATTTTGCATTATGACATCATAATGGAATTTTGCATTATGACATCATAATGGAATTTTGCATTATGACATCATAATGGAATTTTGCATTATGACATCATAATGAAATTTTGCATTATGACATCATAGTGGAATTTTGCATTATGACATCATAATGGAATTTTACATTATGACATCATTATGGAATTTTGCATTATGACATCATAATGGAATGTTACATTATGACATCATAATAGAATTTTGCATTATGACATCAAAAAGGAATTTTGGATTATGACATCATAATGGAATTTTTCATTATGACATCATAATGGAATTTTACATTATGACATCATAATGGAATCTTGCATTATGACATCATAATGGAATTTGGCATTATGACATCATAATGGAATGTTACATTATGACATCATAATGGAATTTTGCATTATGACATCATAATGGAATGCTACATTATGACATCATAATGGAATGTTACATTATGACATCATAATGGAATTTTGCATTATGACATCATAATGGAATGTTGCATTATGACATCATAATGGAATTTTTACATTATGACATCATAATGGAATTTTGCATTATGACATCATAATGGAATCTTGCATTATGACATCATAATGGAATTTGGCATTATGACATCATAATGGAATTTTGCATTATGACATCATAATGGAATTTTGCATAATGACATCATAATGGAATTTTTACATTATGACATCATAATGGAATTTTGCATTATGACATCATAATGGAATGTTACATTATGACATCATAATGGAATTTTGCATTATGACATCATAATGGAATGTTACATTATGACATCATAATGGAATTTTGCATTATGACTTCATAATGGAATTTTGCATTATGACATCGTAATGGAATTTTTACATTATGACATCATAATGGAATGTTGCATTATGACATCATAATGGAATTTTGCATTATGACATCATAATGGAATGTTGCATTATGACATCATAATGGAATTTTGCATTATGACATCATAATGGAATTTTGCATTATGACATCGTAATGAAATTTTGCATTATGACATCATAGTGGAATTTTGCATTATGACATCATAATGGAATTTTACATTATGACATCATGATGGAATTTTGCATTATGACATCAAAATGGAATTTTTCATTATGACATCATAATGGAATTTTACATTATCACATCATAATAGAATTTTGCATTATGACATCAATAAGGAATTTTGGATTATGACATCATAATGGAATTTTTCATTATGACATCATAATGGAATTTTACATTGTGACATCATAATGGAGTTTTACATTATGACATCATAATGGAATTTTACATTATGACATCATAATGGAATGTTACATTATGACATCATAATGGAATTTTGCATTATGACATCATAATGGAATGTTACATTATGACATCATAATGGAATTTTGCATTATGACATCATAATGGAATGCTACATTATGACATCATAATGGAATGTTACATTATGACATCATAATGGAATTTTGCATTATGACATCATAATGGAATGTTGCATTATGACATCATAATGGAATTTTTACATTATGACATCATAATGGAATTTTGCATTATGACATCATAATGGAATCTTGCATTATGACATCATAATGGAATTTGGCATTATGACATCATAATGGAATTTTGCATTATGACATCATAATGGAATTTTGCATAATGACATCATAATAGAATTTTTACATTATGACATCATAATGGAATTTTGCATTATGACATCATAATGGAATGTTACATTATGACATCATAATGGAATTTTGCATTATGACATCATAATGGAATGTTACATTATGACATCATAATGGAATTTTGCATTATGACTTCATAATGGAATTTTGCATTATGACATCATAATGGAATTTTTACATTATGACATCATAATGGAATGTTGCCTTATGACATCATAATGGAATTTTGCATTATGACATCATAATGGAATGTTGCATTATGACATCATAATGGAATTTTGCATTATGACATCATAATGGAATTTTGCATTATGACATCTTAATGAAATTTTGCATTATGACATCATAGTGGAATTTTGCATTATGACATCATAATGGAATTTTACATTATGACATCATTATGGAATTTTGCATTATGACATCATAATGGAATTTTTCATTATGACATCATAATGGAATTTTACATTATGACATCATAATAGAATTTTGCAATATGACATCATAAAGGAATTTTGGATTATGACATCATAATGGAATTTTTCATTATGACATCATAATGGAATTTTACATTGTGACATCATAATGGAGTTTTACATTATGACATCATAATGGAATTTTGCATTATGACATCAAAATGGAATTTTTCATTATGACATCATAATGGAATTTTACATTATCACATCATAATAGAATTTTGCATTATGACATCAATAAGGAATTTTGGATTATGACATCATAATGGAATTTTTCATTATGACATCATAATGGAATTTTACATTGTGACATCATAATGGAGTTTTACATTATGACATCATAATGGAATTTTACATTATGACATCATAATGGAATGTTACATTATGACATCATAATGGAATTTTGCATTATGACATCATAATGGAATGTTACATTATGACATCATAATGGAATTTTGCATTATGACATCATAATGGAATGCTACATGACATCATAATGGAATGTTACATTATGACATCATAATGGAATTTTGCATTATGACATCATAATGGAATGTTGCATTATGACATCATAATGGAATTTTTACATTATGACATCATAATGGAATTTTGCATTATGACATCATAATGGAATCTTGCATTATGACATCATAATGGAATTTCGCATTATGACATCATAATGGAATTTTGCATTATGACATCATAATGGAATTTTGCATAATGACATCATAATGGAATTTTTACATTATGACTTCATAATGGAATTTTGCATTATGACATCATAATGGAATGTTACATTATGACATCATAATGGAATTTTGCATTATGACATCATAATGGAATGTTACATTATGACATCATAATGGAATTTTGCATTATGACATCATAATGGAATGTTGCATTATGACATCATAATGGAATTTTGCATTATGACATCATAATGGAATTTTGCATTATGACATCTTAATGAAATTTTGCATTATGACATCATAGTGGAATTTTGCATTATGACATCATAATGGAATTTTACATTATGACATCATTATGGAATTTTTCATTATGACATCATAATGGAATTTTTCATTATGACATCATAATGGAATTTTACATTATGACATCATAATGGAATGTTACATTATGACATCATAATGGAATTTTGCATTATGACATCATAATGGAATGTTACATTATGACATCATAATGGAATTTTGCATTATGACATCATAATTGAATGCTACATTATGACATCATAATGGAATGTTACATTATGACATCATAATGGAATTTTGCATTATGACATCATAATGGAATTTTACATTATGACATCATAATGGAATTTTACATTATGACATCATAATGGAATGTTACATTATGACATCATAATAGAATTTTGCATTATGACATCATAAAGGAATTTTGGATTATGACATCATAATGGAATTTTTCATTATGACATCATAATGGAATTTTACATTGTGACATCATAATGGAGGTTTACATTATGACATCATAATGGAATGTTACATTATGACATCATAATGGAATTTTGCATTATGACATCATAATGGAATGTTACATTATGACATCATAATGGAATTTTGCATTATGACATCATAATGGAATGCTACATTATGACATCATAATGGAATGTTACATTATGACATCATAAGGGAATTTTGCATTATGACATCATAATGGAATGTTGCATTATGACATCATAATGGAATTTTTACATTATGACATCATAATGGAATTTTGCATTATGACATCATAATGGAATCTTGCATTATGACATCATAATGGAATTTGGCATTATGACATCATAATGGAATTTTGCAATATGACATCATAATGGAATTTTGCATAATGACATCATAATGGAATTTTTACATTATGACATCATAATGGAATTTTGCATTATGACATCATAATGGAATGTTACATTATGACATCATAATGGAATTTTGCATTATGACATCATAATGGAATGTTACATTATGACATCATAATGGAATTTTGCATTATGACTTCATAATGGAATTTTGCATTATGACATCATAATGGAATTTTTACATTATGACATCATAATGGAATGTTGCATTATGACATCATAATGGAATTTTGCATTATGACATCATAATGGAATTTTGCATTATGACATCATAATGGAATTTTGCATTATGACATCATAATGGAATTTTGCATTATGACATCATAATGAAATTTTGCATTATGACATCATAGTGGAATTTTGCATTATGACATCATAATGGAATTTTACATTATGACATCATTATGGAATTTTGCATTATGACATCATAATGGAATGTTACATTATGACATCATAATAGAATTTTGCATTATGACATCAAAAAGGAATTTTGGATTATGACATCATAATGGAATTTTTCATTATGACATCATAATGGAATTTTACATTATGACATCATAATGGAATCTTGCATTATGACATCATAATGGAATTTGGCATTATGACATCATAATGGAATGTTACATTATGACATCATAATGGAATTTTGCATTATGACATCATAATGGAATGCTACATTATGACATCATAATGGAATGTTACATTATGACATCATAATGGAATTTTGCATTATGACATCATAATGGAATGTTGCATTATGACATCATAATGGAATTTTTACATTATGACATCATAATGGAATTTTGCATTATGACATCATAATGGAATCTTGCATTATGACATCATAATGGAATTTGGCATTATGACATCATAATGGAATTTTGCATTATGACATCATAATGGAATTTTGCATAATGACATCATAATGGAATTTTTACATTATGACATCATAATGGAATTTTGCATTATGACATCATAATGGAATGTTACATTATGACATCATAATGGAATTTTGCATTATGACATCATAATGGAATGTTACATTATGACATCATAATGGAATTTTGCATTATGACTTCATAATGGAATTTTGCATTATGACATCGTAATGGAATTTTTACATTATGACATCATAATGGAATGTTGCATTATGACATCATAATGGAATTTTGCATTATGACATCATAATGGAATGTTGCATTATGACATCATAATGGAATTTTGCATTATGACATCATAATGGAATTTTGCATTATGACATCGTAATGAAATTTTGCATTATGACATCATAGTGGAATTTTGCATTATGACATCATAATGGAATTTTACATTATGACATCATGATGGAATTTTGCATTATGACATCAAAATGGAATTTTTCATTATGACATCATAATGGAATTTTACATTATCACATCATAATAGAATTTTGCATTATGACATCAATAAGGAATTTTGGATTATGACATCATAATGGAATTTTTCATTATGACATCATAATGGAATTTTACATTGTGACATCATAATGGAGTTTTACATTATGACATCATAATGGAATTTTACATTATGACATCATAATGGAATGTTACATTATGACATCATAATGGAATTTTGCATTATGACATCATAATGGAATGTTACATTATGACATCATAATGGAATTTTGCATTATGACATCATAATGGAATGCTACATTATGACATCATAATGGAATGTTACATTATGACATCATAATGGAATTTTGCATTATGACATCATAATGGAATGTTGCATTATGACATCATAATGGAATTTTTACATTATGACATCATAATGGAATTTTGCATTATGACATCATAATGGAATCTTGCATTATGACATCATAATGGAATTTGGCATTATGACATCATAATGGAATTTTGCATTATGACATCATAATGGAATTTTGCATAATGACATCATAATAGAATTTTTACATTATGACATCATAATGGAATTTTGCATTATGACATCATAATGGAATGTTACATTATGACATCATAATGGAATTTTGCATTATGACATCATAATGGAATGTTACATTATGACATCATAATGGAATTTTGCATTATGACTTCATAATGGAATTTTGCATTATGACATCATAATGGAATTTTTACATTATGACATCATAATGGAATGTTGCCTTATGACATCATAATGGAATTTTGCATTATGACATCATAATGGAATGTTGCATTATGACATCATAATGGAATTTTGCATTATGACATCATAATGGAATTTTGCATTATGACATCTTAATGAAATTTTGCATTATGACATCATAGTGGAATTTTGCATTATGACATCATAATGGAATTTTACATTATGACATCATTATGGAATTTTGCATTATGACATCATAATGGAATTTTTCATTATGACATCATAATGGAATTTTACATTATGACATCATAATAGAATTTTGCAATATGACATCATAAAGGAATTTTGGATTATGACATCATAATGGAATTTTTCATTATGACATCATAATGGAATTTTACATTGTGACATCATAATGGAGTTTTACATTATGACATCATAATGGAATTTTGCATTATGACATCAAAATGGAATTTTTCATTATGACATCATAATGGAATTTTACATTATCACATCATAATAGAATTTTGCATTATGACATCAATAAGGAATTTTGGATTATGACATCATAATGGAATTTTTCATTATGACATCATAATGGAATTTTACATTGTGACATCATAATGGAGTTTTACATTATGACATCATAATGGAATTTTACATTATGACATCATAATGGAATGTTACATTATGACATCATAATGGAATTTTGCATTATGACATCATAATGGAATGTTACATTATGACATCATAATGGAATTTTGCATTATGACATCATAATGGAATGCTACATGACATCATAATGGAATGTTACATTATGACATCATAATGGAATTTTGCATTATGACATCATAATGGAATGTTGCATTATGACATCATAATGGAATTTTTACATTATGACATCATAATGGAATTTTGCATTATGACATCATAATGGAATCTTGCATTATGACATCATAATGGAATTTCGCATTATGACATCATAATGGAATTTTGCATTATGACATCATAATGGAATTTTGCATAATGACATCATAATGGAATTTTTACATTATGACATCATAATGGAATTTTGCATTATGACATCATAATGGAATGTTACATTATGACATCATAATGGAATTTTGCATTATGACATCATAATGGAATGTTACATTATGACATCATAATGGAATTTTGCATTATGACTTCATAATGGAATTTTGCATTATGACATCATAATGGAATTTTTACATTATGACATCATAATGGAATGTTGCCTTATGACATCATAATGGAATTTTGCATTATGACATCATAATGGAATGTTGCATTATGACATCTTAATGGAATTTTGCATTATGACATCATAATGGAATTTTGCATTATGACATCTTAATGAAATTTTGCATTATGACATCATAGTGGAATTTTGCATTATGACATCATAATGGAATTTTACATTATGACATCATTATGGAATTTTGCATTATGACATCATAATGGAATTTTTCATTATGACATCATAATGGAATTTTATATTATGACATCATAATAGAATTTTGCAATATGACATCATAAAGGAATTTTGGATTATGACATCATAATGGAATTTTTCATTATGACATCATAATGGAATTTTACATTGTGACATCATAATGGAGTTTTACATTATGACATCATAATGGAATTTTACATTATGACATCATAATGGAATGTTACATTATGACATCATAATGGAATTTTGCATTATGACATCATAATGGAATGTTACATTATGACATCATAATGGAATTTTGCATTATGACATCATAATGGAATGCTACATTATGACATCATAATGGAATGTTACATTATGACATCATAATGGAATTTTGCATTATGACATCATAATGGAATTTTGCATTATGACATCATAATGGAATGTTGCATTATGACATCATAATGGAATTTTTACATTATGACATCATAATGGAATTTTGCATTATGACATCATAATGGAATCTTGCATTATGACATCATAATGGAATTTGGCATTATGACATCATAATGGAATTTTGCATTATGACATCATAATGGAATTTTGCATAATTACATCATAATGGAATTTTTACATTATGACATCATAATGGAATTTTGCATTATGACATCATAATGGAATGTTACATTATGACATCATAATGGAATTTTGCATTATGACATCATAATGGAATGTTACATTATGACATCATAATGGAATTTTGCATTATGACTTCATAATGGAATTTTGCATTATGACATCATAATGGAATTTTTACATTATGACATCATAATGGAATGTTGCATTATGACATCATAATGGAATTTTGCATTATGACATCATAATGGAATGTTGCATTATGACATCATAATGAAATTTTGCATTATGACATCATAGTGGAATTTTGCATTATGACATCATAATGGAATTTTACATTATGACATCATAATGGAATTTTGCATTATGACATCATAATGGAATTTTACATTATGACATCATAATGGAATTTTGCATTATGACATCATAATGGAATGTTACATTATGACATCATAATGGAATTTTGCATTATGACTTCATAATGGAATTTTGCATTATGACATCATAATGGAATTTTTACATTATGACATCATAATGGAATGTTGCATTATGACATCATAATGGAATTTTGCATTATGACATCATAATGGAATGTTGCATTATGACATCATAATGGAATTTTGCATTATGACATCATAATGGAATTTTGCATTATGACATCTTAATGAAATTTTGCATAATGACATCATAATGGAATGTTGCATTATGACATCATAATGGAATTTGGTATTATGACATCATAATGGAATTTTGCATTATGACATCATAATGGAATTTTGCATTATGACATCATAATGGAATTTTGCATAATGACATCATAATGGAATTTTTACATTATGACATCATAATGGAATTTTGCATTATGACATCATAATGGAATGTTACATTATGACATCATAATGGAATTTTGCATTATGACATCATAATGGAATGTTGCATTATGACATCATAATGGAATGTTGCATTATGACATCATAATGGAATTTTGCATTATGACATCATAATGGAATTTTTACATTATGACATCATAATGGAATTTTGCATTATGACATCATAATGGAATGTTACATTATGACATCATAATTGAATTTTGCATTATGACATCATAATGGAATGTTGCATTATGACATCATAATGGAATTTTGTATTATGACATCATAATGGAATGTTACATTATGACATCATAATTGAATTTTGCATTATGACATCATAATGGAATGTTGCATTATGACATCATAATGGAATTTTGCTTTATGACATCATAATGGAATGTTGCATTATGACATCATAATGGAATTTTGCATTATGACATCATAATGGAATGTTGCATTATGACATCATAATGGAATTTGGCATTATGACATCATAATGGAATTTTGCATTATGACATCATAATGGAATTTTGCATAATGACATCATAATGGAATTTTTACATTATGACATCATAATGGAATTTTGCATTATGACATCATAATGGAATGTTACATTATGACATCATAATGGAATTTTGCATTATGACATCATAATGGAATGTTACATTATGACATCATAATGGAATGTTGCATTATGACATCATAATGGAATGTTGCATAATGACATCACAATGGAATTTTGCATTATGACATCACAATGGAATTTTGCATTATGACATCATAATGGAATTTTGCATTATGACATCATAATAGAATTTTTACATTTTGACATCATAATGGAATTTTTACTTTATGACATCATAATGGAATTTTGCATTATGACATCATAATGGAATGTTACATTATGACATCATAATGGAATGTTGCATAATGACTTCATAATGGAATGTTGCATTATGACATCATAATGGAATTTTTACATTATGACATCATAATGGAATTTTGCATTATGACATCATAATGGAATGTTACATTATGACATCATAATGTAATGTTGCATTATGACATCATAATGGAATGTTACATTATGACATCATAATGGAATTTTGTATTATGACATCATAATGGAATTTTGCATTATGACATCATAATGGAATTTTTACATTATGACATCATAATGGAATTTTGCATTATGACATCATAATGGAATGTTATACTATGACTTCATAATGGAATGTTGCATTATGACATCATAATGGAATTTTGCATTATGACATCATAATGGAATTTTGCATTAGGACATCATAATGGCATGTTACATTATGACATCATAATAAAATTTTGCATTATGACATCATAATTCAATTTTTACATTATGACATCATAATGGCATTTTGCATTATGACATCATAATGGAATTTTGCATTATGACATCATAATAGAATTTTTACATTATGACATCATAATGGAATTTTGCATTATGACATCATAATGGAATTTTTACGTTATGACATCATAATGGAATTTTGCATTATGACATCATAATGGAATGTTGCATTATGACATCATAATGGAATTTTTACATTATGACATCATAATGGAATTTTGCATTATGACATCACAATGGAATTTTGCATTATGACATCATAATGAAATGTTACATTATGACATCATAATGGAATGTTGCATTATGACATCATAATGGAATGTTGCATTATGACATCATAATGGAATGTTGCATTATGACATCATAATGGAATGTTGCATTATGACATCATAATGGAATGTTGCATTATGACATCATAATGGAATGTTGCATTATGACATCATAATGGAATGTTGCATTATGACATCATAATGGAATTTTTACATTATGACATCATAATGGAATTTTGCATTATGACATCATAATGGAATGTTGCATTATGACATCATAATGGAATTTGGCATTATGACATCATAATGGAATTTTGCATTATGACATCATAATGGAATTTTGCATAATGACATCATAATGGAATTTTTACATTATGATATCATAATGGAATTTTGCATTATGACATCATAATGGAATGTTACATTATGACATCATAATGGAATTTTGCATTATGACATCATAATGGAATGTTGCATTATGACATCATAATGGAATTTTGCATTATGACATCATAATGGAATGTTGCATTATGACATCATAATGGAATTTTGCATTATGACATCATAATGGAATTTTTACATTATGACATCATAATGGAATTTTGCATTATGACATCATAATGGAATGTTACATTATGACATCATAATGGAATTTTTACATTATGACATCATAATGGAATTTAGCATTATGACATCACAATGGAATTTTGCATTATGACATCATAATGGAATTTGGCATTATGACATCATAATGGAATGTTGCATTATGACATCATAATGGAATGTTGCATTATGACATCATAATGGAATGTTGCATTATGACATCATAATGGAATGTTGCATTATGGCATCATAATGGAATGTTGCATTATGACATCATAATGGAATGTTGCATTATGACATCATAATGGAATTTTTACATTATGACATCATAATGGAATTTTGCATTATGACATCATAATGGAATGTTGCATTATGACATCATAATGGAATTTGGCATTATGACATCATAATGGAATTTTGCATTATGACATCATAATGGAATTTTACATTATGACATCATAATGGAATTTTGCATAATGACATCATAATGGAATTTTTACATTATGACATCATAATGGAATTTTGCATTATGACATCATAATGGAATGTTACATTATGACATCATAATGGAATTTTGCATTATGACATCATAATGGAATGTTGCATTATGACATCATAATGGAATTTTGCATTATGACATCATAATGGAATGTTGCATTATGACATCATAATGGAATTTTGCATTATGACATCATAATGGAATTTTTACATTATGACATCATAATGGAATTTTGCATTATGACATCATAATGGAATGTTACATTATGACATCATAATTGAATTTTGCATTATGACATCATAATGGAATGTTGCATTATGACATCATAATGGAATTTTGCATTATGACATCATAATGGAATGTTACATTATGACATCATAATTGAATTTTGCATTATGACATCATAATGGAATGTTGCATTATGACATCATAATGGAATTTGGCATTATGACATCATAATGGAATTTTACATTATGACATCATAATGGAATTTTGCATAATGACATCATAATGGAATTTTTACATTATGACATCATAATGGAATGTTGCATAATGACATCACAATGGAATTTTGCATTATGACATCACAATGGAATTTTGCATTATGACATCATAATGGAATGTTGCATTATGACATCATAATGGAATTTTGCATTATGACATCATAATAGAATTTTTACATTTTGACATCATAATGGAATTTTTACTTTATGACATCATAATGGAATTTTGCATTATGACATCATAATGGAATGTTACATTATGACATCATAATGGAATGTTGCATTATGACATCATAATGGAATGTTGCATTATGACATCATAATGGAATTTTGTATTATGACATCATAATGGAATTTTGCATTATGACATCATAATGGAATTTTTACATTATGACATCATAATGGAATTTTGCATTATGACATCATAATGGAATGTTATATTATGACTTCATAATGGAATGTTGCATTATGACATCATAATGGAATTTTGCATTATGACATCATAATGGAATTTTGCATTAGGACATCATAATGGAATGTTACATTATAACATCATAATAAAATTTTGCATTATGACATCATAATTCAATTTTTATATTATGACATCATACTGGCATTTTGCATTATGACATCATAATGGAATTTTGCATTATGACATCATAATAGAATTTTTACATTATGACATCATAATGGAATTTTGCATTATGACATCATAATGGAATTTTTACGTTATGACATCATAATGGAATTTTGCATTATGACATCATAATGGAATGTTGCATTATGACATCATAATGGAATTTTTACATTATGACATCATAATGGAATTTTGCATTATGACATCATAATGGAATGTTGCATTATGACATCATAATGGAATGTTGCATTATGACATCATAATGGAATGTTGCATTATGACATCATAATGGAATTTTGCATTATGACATCATAATGGAATGTTGCATTATGACATCATAATGGAATTTGGCATTATGACATCATAATGGAATTTTGCATTATGACATCATAATGGAATTATGCATAATGACATCATAATGGATTTTTTACATTATGACATCATAATGGAATTTTGCATTATGACATCATAATGGAATGTTACATTATGACTTCATAATGGAATTTTGCATTATGACATCATAATGGATTGTTGCATTATGACATCATAATGGAATTTTGCATTATGACATCATAATGGAATGTTGCATTATGACATCATAATGGAATTTTGCATTATGACATCATAATGTAATTTTTACATTATGACATCATAATGGAATTTTGCATTATGACATCATAATGGAATGTTACATTATGACATCATAATTGAATTTTGCATTATGACATCATAATGGAATGTTGCATTATGACATCATAATGGAATTTTGCTTTATGACATCATAATGGAATGTTGCATTATGACATCATAATGGAATTTTGCATTATGACATCATAATGGAATGTTGCATTATGACATCATAATGGAATTTTTACTTTATGACATCATAATGGAATTTTGCATTATGACATCATAATGGAATGTTACATTATGACATCATAATGGAATGTTGCATTATGACATCATAATGGAATTTTTACATTATGACATCATAATGGAATTTTGCATTATGACATCATAATGGAATGTTACATTATGACATCATAATAAAATTTTGCATTATGACATCATAATTCAATTTTTACATTATGACATCATAATGGCATTTTGCATTATGACATCATAATGGAATTTTGCATTATGACATCATAATAGAATTTTTACATTATGACATCATAATGGAATGTTACATTATGACATCATAATGGAATTTTTACATTATGACATCATAATGGAATTTTGCATTATGACATCACAATGGAATTTTGCATTATGACATCATAATGGAATGTTACATTATGACATCATAATGGAATGTTGCATTATGACATCATAATGGAATGTTGCATTATGACATCATAATGGAATGTTGCATTATGACATCATAATGGAATGTTGCATTATGACATCATAATGGAATGTTGCATTATGACATCATAATGGAATTTTTACATTATGACATCATAATAGAATTTTGCATTATGACATCATAATGGAATGTTGCATTATGACATCATAATGGAATTTGGCATTATGACATCATAATGGAATTTTGCATTATGACATCATAATGGAATTTTGCATAATGACATCATAATGGAATTTTTACATTATGACATCATAATGGAATTTTGCATTATGACATCATAATGGAATGTTACATTATGACATCATAATGGAATGTTGCATTATGACATCATAATGGAATTTTGCTTTATGACATTATAATGGAATGTTGCATTATGACATCATAATGGAATTTTGCATTATGACATCATAATGGAATGTTGCATTATGACATCATAATGGAATTTTTACTTTATGACATCATAATGGAATTTTGCATTATGACATCATAATGGAATGTTACATTATGACATCATAATGGAATGTTGCATTATGACATCATAATGGAATTTTTACATTATGACATCATAATGGAATTTTGCATTATGACATCATAATGGAATGTTACATTATGACATCATAATAAAATTTTGCATTATGACATCATAATTCAATTTTTACATTATGACATCATAATGGCATTTTGCATTATGACATCATAATGGAATTTTGCATTATGACATCATAATAGAATTTTTACATTATGACATCATAATGGAATGTTACATTATGACATCATAATGGAATTTTTACATTATGACATCATAATGGAATGTTACATTATGACATCATAATGGAATTTTTACATTATGACATCATAATGGAATTTTGCATTATGACATCACAATGGAATTTTGCATTATGACATCATAATGGAATGTTGCATTATGACATCATAATGGAATGTTGCATTATGACATCATAATGGAATGTTGCATTATGACATCATAATGGAATGTTGCATTATGACATCATAATGGAATTTTTACATTATGACATCATAATGGAATTTTGCATTATGACATCATAATGGAATGTTGCATTATGACATCATAATGGAATTTTGCATTATGACATCATAATGGAATGTTGCATTATGACATCATAATGGAATTTGGCATTATGACATCATAATGGAATTTTGCATTATGACATCATAATGGAATTTTGCATTATGACATCATAATGGAATGTTGCATTATGACATCATAATGGAATTTTGCATTATGACATCATAATGGAATGTTGCATTATGACATCATAATGGAATTTTGCATTATGACATCATAATGGAATGTTGCATTATGACATCATAATGGAATTTTGCATTATGACATCATAATGGAATGTTGCATTATGACATCATAATGGAATTTTGCATTATGACATCATAATGGAATTTTTACATTATGACATCATAATGGAATTTTGCATTATGACATCATAATGGAATGTTACATTATGACATCATAATTGAATTTTGCATTATGACATCATAATGGAATGTTGCATTATGACATCATAATGGAATTTTTACATTATGACATCATAATGGAATGTTGCATTATGACATCATAATGGAATTTTGTATTATGACATCATAATGGAATGTTACATTATGACATCATAATTGAATTTTGCATTATGACATCATAATGGAATGTTGCATTATGACATCATAATGGAATTTTGCTTTATGACATCATTAATGCAAATTCCATTATGATGTCATAATGCAACTTTCCATTATGATGTCATAATGCAAAATTCCATTATGATGTCATAATGCAACATTGCATTATGATGTCATAATGCAAAATTGCCATTATGATGTCATAATGCAACATTCCATTATGATGTCATAAAGCAAAATTCCATTATGATGTCATAATGCAACATTCCATTATGATGTCATAATGCAAAATTCAATTATGATGTCATAATGTAACATTCCATTATGATGTCATAATACAAAATTCCATTATGATGTCATAATGCAACATTCCATTATGATGTCATAATGTAAAAATTCCATTATGATGTCATAATGCAACATTCCATTATGATGTCATAATGCAAAATTCAATTATGATGTCATAATGTAACATTCCATTATGATGTCATAATGCAAAATTCCATTATGATGTCATAATGTAAAAATTCCATTATGATGTCATAATGCAAAATTCCATTATGATGTCATAATGCAACATTCCATTATGATGTCATAATGCAAAATTCCATTATGATGTCATAATGCAACATTCCATTATGATGTCATAATGCAAAATTCCATTATGATGTCATAATGCAACATTCCATTATGATGTCATAATGCAAAATTCCATTATGATGTCATAATGCAACATTCCATTATGATGTCATAATGCAAAATTCCATTATGATGTCATAATGCAAAATTCCATTATGATGTCATAATGCCAAATTCCATTATGATGTCATAATGCAACATTCCATTATGATGTCATAATGCAAAATTCCATTATGATGTCATAATGCAACATTCCATTATGATGTCATAATGCAAAATTCCATTATGATGTCATAATGTAAAAATTCCATTATGATGTCATAATGCAACATTCCATTATGATGTCATAATGCAACATTCCATTATGATGTCATAATGCAACATTCCATTATGATGTCATAATGCAACATTCCATTATGATGTCATAATGCAAAATTCCATTGTGATGTCATAATGCAAAATTCCATTATGATGTCATAATGTAAAAATTCCATTATGATGTCATAATGTAACATTCCATTATGATGTCATAATGTAAAAATTCCATTATGATGTCATAATGTAACATTCCATTATGATGTCATAATGTAAAAATTCTATTATGATGTCATAATGCAAAATTCCATTATGATGTCATAATGCAAAATGCCATTATGATGTCATAATGTAAAAATTGAATTATGATGTCATAATGCAAAATTTTATTATGATGTCATAATGTAACATTCCATTATGATGTCATAATGCAAAATTCCATTATGATGTCATAATGTAAAAATTCCATTATGATGTCATAATGCAACATTCCATTATGATGTCATAATGTAACATTCCATTATGATGTCATAATGCAAAATTCCATTATGATGTCATAAAGTAAAAATTCCATTATGATGTCATAATGCAACATTCCATTATGATGTCATAATGCAAAATTCCATTATGATGTCATAATGCAACATTCCATTATAATGTCATAAAGCAAAATTCCATTATGATGTCATAATGCAACATTCCATTATGATGTCATAATGTAACATTCCATTATGATGTCATAATGCAAAATTCCATTATGATGTCATAATGTAAAAATTCCATTATGATGTCATTATGCAAAATTCCATTATGATGTCATAATGCAAAATTCCATTATGATGTCATAATGCCAAATTCCATTATGATGTCATAATGCAACATTCCATTATGATGTCATAATGCAAAATTCTATTATGATGTCATAATGTAAAAATTCCATTATGATGTCATAATGCAACATTCCATTATGATGTCATAATGCAACATTCCATTATGATGTCATAATGCAACATTCCATTATGATGTCATAATGCAACATTCCATTATGATGTCATAATGCAACATTCCATTATGATGTCATAATGTAACATTCCATTATGATGTCATAATGCAAAATTCCATTGTGATGTCATAATGCAAAATTCCATTATGATGTCATAATGTAAAAATTCCATTATGATGTCATAATGTAACATTCCATTATGATGTCATAATGTAAAAATTCTATTATGATGTCATAATGCAAAATTCCATTATGATGTCATAATGCAAAATGCCATTATGATGTCATAATGTAAAAATTGAATTATGATGTCATAATGCAAAATTTTATTATGATGTCATAATGTAACATTCCATTATGATGTCATAATGCAAAATTCCATTATGATGTCATAATGTAAAAATTCCATTATGATGTCATAATGCAACATTCCATTATGATGTCATAATGTAACATTCCATTATGATGTCATAATGCAAAATTCCATTATGATGTCATAAAGTAAAAATTCCATTATGATGTCATAATGCAACATTCCATTATGATGTCATAATGCAAAATTCCATTATGATGTCATAATGCAACATTCCATTATGATGTCATAAAGCAAAATTCCATTATGATGTCATAATGCAACATTCCATTATGATGTCATAATGCAAAATTCAATTATGATGTCATAATGTAACATTCCATTATGATGTCATAATGCAAAATTCCATTATGATGTCATAATGTAAAAATTACATTATGATGTCATAATGCAAAATTCCATTATGATGTCATAATGCAACATTCCATTATGATGTCATAATGCAAAATTCCATTATGATGTCATAATGCAACAATCCATTATGATGTCATAATGCAAAATTCCATTATGAAGTCATAATGTAACATTCCATTATGATGTCATAATGCAAAATTCCATTATGATGTCATAATGTAAAAAATCCATTATGATGTCATTATGCATAATTCCATTATGATGTCATAATGCAAAATTCCATTATGATGTCATAATGCCAAATTCCATTATGATGTCATAATGCAACATTCCATTATGATGTCATAATGCAAAATTCCATTATGATGTCATAATGCAACATTCCATTATGATGTCATAATGCAACATTCCATTATGATGTCATAATGCAACATTCCATTATGATGTCATAATGCAAAATTCCATTATGATGTCATAATGTAAAAATTCCATTATGATGTCATAATGCAACATTCCATTATGATGTCATAATGCAAAATTCCATTATGATGTCATAACGTAAAAATTCCATTATGATGTCATAATGCAAAATTCCATTATGATGTCATAATGTAAAAATTCTATTATGATGTCATAATGCAAAATTCCATTATGATGTCATAATGCAAAATGCCAGTATGATGTCATAATATAAAAATTGAATTATGATGTCATAATGCAAAATTTTATTATGATGTTATAATGTAACATTCCATTATGATGTCCTAATGCAAAATTCCATTATGATGTCATAATGCAAAATTCCATTATGATGTCATAATGCAACATTCCATTATGAAGTCATAATATAACATTCCATTATGATGTCATAATGCAAAATTCCATTATGATGTCATAATGTAAAAATTCCATTATGATGTCATAATGCAAAATTCCATTATGATGTCATAATACAAAATTCCATTATGATGTCATAATGCAACATTCCATTATGATGTCATAATGCAACATTCCATTATGATGTCATAATGTAACATTCCATTATGATGTCATAATGCAAAATTCCATTATGATGTCATAAAGTAAAAATTCCATTATGATGTCAAAATGTAAAAATTCTATTATGATGTCATAATGCAAAATTCCATTATGATGTCATAATGCAACATTCCATTATGATGTCATAATGCAAAATTCCATTGTGATGTCATAATGCAAAATTCCATTGTGATGTCATTATGCAACATTCCATTATGATGTCATAATGTAAAAATTCCATTATGATGTCATTATGCAAAATTCCATTATGATGTCATAATGTAAAATTCCATTATGATGTCATAATGCCAAATTCCATTATGATGTCATAATGCAACATTCCATTATGATGTCATAATGCAAAATTCAATTATGATGTCATAATGTAACATTCCATTATGATGTCATAATGCAAAATTCCATTATGATGTCATAATGCAACATTCCATTATGATGTCATAATGCAAAATTCAATTATGATGTCATAATGTAACATTCCATTATGATGTCATAATGCAAAATTCCATTATGATGTCATAATGTAAAAATTCCATTATGATGTCATAATGCAAAATTCCATTATGATGTCATAATGCAACATTCCATTATGATGTCATAATGCAAAATTCCATTATGATGTCATAATGCAACATTCCATTATGATGTCATAATGCAAAATTCCATTATGATGTCATAATGTAACATTCCATTATGATGTCATAATGCAAAATTCCATTATGATGTCATAATGTAAAAATTCCATTATGATGTCATTATGCAAAATTCCATTATGATGTCATAATGTAAAATTCCATTATGATGTCATAATGCAAAATTCCATTATGATGTCATAATGCCAAATTCCATTATGATGTCATAATGCAACATTCCATTATGATGTCATAATGCAAAATTCCATTATGATGTCATAATGTAAAAATTCCATTATGATGTCATAATGCAACATTCCATTATGATGTCATAATGCAACATTCCATTATGATGCCATAATGCAACATTCCATTATGATGTCATAATGCAACATTCCATTATGATGTCATAATGCAACATTCCATTATGATGTCATAATGCAACATTCCATTATGATGTCATAATGCCAAATTCCATTATGATGTCATAATGCAAAATTCCATTGTGATGTCATAATGCTAAATTCCATTATGATGTCATAATGTAAAAATTCCATTATGATGTCATAATGTAACATTCCATTATGATGTCATAATGCAAAATTCCATTATGATGTCATAATGTAAAAATTCCATTATGATGTCATAATGCAAAATTCCATTATGATGTCATAATGCAACATTCCATTATGATGTCATAATGCAAAATTCCATTATGATGTCATAATGCAACATTCCATTATGATGTCATAATGCAAAATTCCATTATGATGTCATAATGTAACATTCCATTATGATGTCATAATGCAAAATTCCATTATGATATCATAATGTAAAAATTCCATTATGATGTCATTATGCAAAATTCCATTATGATGTCATAATGCAAAATTCCATTATGATGTCATAATGCCAAATTCCATTATGATGTCATAATGCAACATTCCATTATGATGTCATAATGCAAAATTCCATTATGATGTCATAATGTAAAAATTCCATTATGATGTCATAATGCAACATTCCATTATGATGTCATAATGCAACATTCCATTATGATGTCATAATGCAACATTCCATTATGATGTCATAATGCAACATTCCATTATGATGTCATAATGCAACATTCCATTATGATGTCATAATGCAACATTCCATTATGATGTCATAATGCAACATTCCATTATGATGTCATAATGTAACATTTCATTATGATGTCATAATGCAAAATTCCATTGTGATGTCATAATGCAAAATTCCATTATGATGTCATAATGTAAAAATTCCATTATGATGTCATAATGCAACATTCCATTATGATGTCATAATGCAAAATTCCATTATGATGTCATAACGTAAAAATTCCATTATGATGTCATAATGCAAAATTCCATTATGATGTCATAATGTAAAAATTCTATTATGATGTCATAATGCAAAATTCCATTATGATGTCATAATGCAAAATGCCATTATGATGTCATAATGTAAAAATTGAATTATGATGTCATAATGCAAAATTTTATTATGATGTCATAATGTAACATGCCATTATGATGTCCTAATGCAAAATTCCATTATGATGTCATAATGCAAAATTCCATTATGATGTCATAATGCAACATTCCATTATGAAGTCATAGTATAACATTCCATTATGATGTCATAATGCAAAATTCCATTATGATGTCATAATGTAAAAATTCCATTATGATGTCATAATGCAAAATTCCATTATGATGTCATAATACAAAATTCCATTATGATGTCATAATGTAACATTCCATTATGATGTCATAATGCAACATTACATTATGATGTCATAATGTAACATTCCATTATGATGTCATAATGCAAAATTCCATTATGATGTCATAATGTAAAAATTCCATTATGATGTCATAATGCAACATTCCATTATGAAGTCATTATGCAACATTCCATTATGATGTCATAATGTAACATTCCATTATGATGTCATAATGCAAAATTCCATTATGATGTCATAAAGTAAAAATTCCATTATGATGTCAAAATGTAAAAATTCTATTATGATGTCATAATGCAAAATTCCATTATGATGTCATAATGCAAAATTCCATTGTGATGTCATAATGCAAAATTCCATTGTGATGTCATTATGCAACATTCCATTATGATGTCATAATGCAACATTCCATTATGATGTCATAATGTAACATTCCATTATGATGTCATAATGCAAAATTCCATTATGATGTCATAATGTAACATTCCATTATGATGTCATAATGCAAAATTCCATTATGATGTCATAATGTAAAAATTCCATTATGATGTCATTATGCAAAATTCCATTATGATGTCATAATGCAAAATTCCATTATGATGTCATAATGCCAAATTCCATTATGATGTCATAATGCAACATTCCATTATGATGTCATAATGCAAAATTCCATTATGATGTCATAATGCAACATTCCATTATGATGTCATAAAGCAAAATTCCATTATGATGTCATAATGCAACATTCCATTATGATGTCATAATGCAAAATTCAATTATGATGTCATAATGTAACATTCCATTATGATGTCATAATACAAAATTCCATTATGATGTCATAATGCAACATTCCATTATGATGTCATAATGCAAAATTCAATTATGATGTCATAATGTAACATTCCATTATGATGTCATAATGCAAAATTCCATTATGATGTCATAATGTAAAAATTCCATTATGATGTCATAATGCAAAATTCCATTATGATGTCATAATGCAACATTCCATTATGATGTCATAATGCAACATTCCATTATGATGTCATAATGCAAAATTCCATTATGATGTCATAATGTAACATTCCATTATGATGTCATAATGCAAAATTCCATTATGATGTCATAATGTAAAAATTCCATTATGATGTCATTATGCAAAATTCCATTATGATGTCATAATGCAAAATTCCATTATGATGTCATAATGCAAAATTCCATTATGATGTCATAATACCAAATTCCATTATGATGTCATAATGCAACATTCCATTATGATGTCATTATGCAAAATTTCATTAAGATGTCATAATGCAAAATTCCATTATGATGTCATAATGCAAAATTCCATTATGATGTCATAATGCAACATTCCATTATGATGTCATAATGCAAAATTCCATTATGATGTCATAATGCAACATTCCATTATGATGTCATAATGTAAAAATTCCATTATGATGTCATAATGCAAAATTCCATTATGAAGTCATAATGCAAAATTCCATTATGATGTCATAATGTAACATTCCATTATGATGTCATAATGCAAAATTCCATTATGATGTCATAATGTAAAATTCCATTATGATGTCATAATGCAAAATTCCATTATGATGTCATAATGTAAAATTCCATTATGATGTCATAATGCAAAATTCCACTATGATGTCATAATGCAAAATTTCATTATGATGTCATAATGCAACATTCCATTATGATGTCATAATGCAAAATTCCATTATGATGTCATAATGCAACATTCCATTATGATGTCATAATGTAAAAATTCCATTATGATGTCATAATGCAAAATTCCATTATGAAGTCATAATGCAAAATTCCATTATGATGTCATAATGTAACATTCCATTATGATGTCATAATGCAAAATTCCATTATGATGTCATAATGTAACATTCCATTATGATGTCATAATGCAAAATTCCATTATGATGTCATAATGTAAAAATTCCATTATGATGTAATTATGCAAAATTCCATTATGATGTCATAATGCAAAATTCCATTATGATGTCATAATGCCAAATTCCATTATGATGTCATAATGCAAGATTCCATTATGATGTCATAATGCAAAATTCCATTATGATGTCATAATGTAAAAATTCCATTATGATGTCATAATGCAACATTCCATTATGATGTCATAATGCAAAATTCCATTATGATGTCATAATGCAAAATTCCATTATGATGTCATAATGTAACATTCCATTATGATGTCATAATGTAGCATTCCATTATGATGTCATAATGCAAAATTCCATTATGATGTCATAATGTAACATTCCATTATGATGTCATAATGCAAAATTCCATTATGATGTCATAATGTAACATTCCATTATGATGTCATAATGTAAAATTCCATTATGATGTCATAATGTAAAACTCCATTATGATGTCACAATGTAAAATTCCATTATGATGTCATAATGAAAAATTCCATTATGATGTCATAATCCAAAATTCCTTTATGATGTCATATTGCAAAATTCTATTATGATGTCATAATATAAAATTCCATTATGATGTCATAATGAAAAATTCCATTATGATGTCATAATGCAAAATTCCATAATGATGTCATAATGTAAAATTCCATTATGATGTCATAATGCAAAATTCCACTATGATGTCATAATGCAAAATTTCATTAAGATGTCATAATGCAAAATTCCATTATGATGTCATAATGCAAAATTCCATTAAGATGTCATAATGCAACATTCCATTATGATGTCATAATGCAAAATTCCATTATGATGTCATAAGGCAACATTCCATTATGATGTCATAATGTAAAAATTCCATTATGATGTCATAATGCAAAATTCCATTATGAAGTCATAATGCAAAATTCCATTATGATGTCATAATGTAACATTCCATTATGATGTCATAATGCAAAATTCCATTATGATGTCATAATGTAACATTCCATTATGATGTCATAATGCAAAATTCCATTATGATGTCATAATGTAAAAATTCCATTATGATGTCATTATGCAAAATTCCATTATGATGTCATAATGCAAAATTCCATTATGATGTCATAATGCGAAATTCCATTATGATGTCATAATGCAAGATTCCATTATGATGTCATAATGCAAAATTCCATTATGATGTCATAATGTAAAAATTCCATTATGATGTCATAATGCAACATTCCATTATGATGTCATAATGCAAAATTCCATTATGATGTCATAATGTAACATTCCATTATGATGTCATGTAGCATTCCATTATGATGTCATAATGCAAAATTCCATTATGATGTCATAATGTAACATTCCATTATGATGTCATAATGCAAAATTCCATTATGATGTCATAATGTAACATTCCATTATGATGTCATAATGTAAAATTCCATTATGATGTCATAATGTAAAACTCCATTATGATGTCACAATGTAAAATTCCATTATGATGTCATAATGAAAAATTCCATTATGATGTCATAATCCAAAATTCCTTATTGATGTCATAATGCAAAATTCTATTATGATGTGATAATGTAAAATTCCATTATGATGTCATAATGAAAAATTCCATTTTGATGTCATAATGCAAAATTCCATTATGATGTCATAATGTAAAACTCCATTATGATGTCACAATGTAAAATTCCATTATGATGTCATAATGAAAAATTCCATTATGATGTCATAATCCAAAATTCCTTTATGATGTCATATTGCAAAATTCTATTATGATGTCATAATGTAAAATTCCATTATGATGTCATAATGAAAAATTCCATTATGATGTCATAATGCAAAATTCCATAATGATGTCATAATGTAAAATTCCATTATGATGTCATAATGCAAAATTCCACTATGATGTCATAATGCAAAATTTCATTAAGATGTCATAATGCAAAATTCCATTATGATGTCATAATGCAAAATTCCATTATGATGTCATAATGCAACATTCCATTATGATGTCATAATGCAAAATTCCATTATGATGTCATAAGGCAACATTCCATTATGATGTCATAATGTAAAAATTCCATTATGATGTCATAATGCAAAATTCCATTATGAAGTCATAATGCAAAATTCCATTATGATGTCATAATGTAACATTCCATTATGATGTCATAATGCAAAATTCCATTATGATGTCATAATGTAACATTCCATTATGATGTCATAATGCAAAATTCCATTATGATGTCATAATGTAAAAATTCTATTATGATGTCATTATGCAAAATTCCATTATGATGTCATAATGCAAAATTCCATTATGATGTCATAATGCCAAATTCCATTATGATGTCATAATGCAAGATTCCATTATGATGTCATAATGCAAAATTCCATTATGATGTCATAATGTAAAAATTCCATTATGATGTCATAATGCAACATTCCATTATGATGTCATAATGCAAAATTCCATTATGATGTCATAATGTAACATTCCATTATGATGTCATAATGTAGCATTCCATTATGATGTCATAATGCAAAATTCCATTATGATGTCATAATGTAACATTCCATTATGATGTCATAATGCAAAATTCCATTATGATGTCATAATGTAACATTCCATTATGATGTCATAATGTAAAATTCCATTATGATGTCATAATGTAAAACTCCATTATGATGTCACAATGTAAAATTCCATTATGATGTCATAATGAAAAATTCCATTATGATGTCATAATCCAAAATTCCTTATTGATGTCATAATGCAAAATTCTATTATGATGTGATAATGTAAAATTCCATTATGATGTCATAATGAAAAATTCCATTTTGATGTCATAATGCAAAATTCCATCATGATGTCATAATGTAAAATTCCATTATGATGTCATAATGCAAAATTCCACTATGATGTCATAATGCAAAATTTCATTACGATGTCATAATGCAAAATTCCATTATGATGTCATAATGCAAAATTCCATTATGATGTCATAATGCAACATTCCATTATGATGTCATAATGCAAAATTCCATTATGATGTCATAATGCAACATTCCATTATGATGTCATAATGTAAAAATTCCATTACGATGTCATAATGCAAAATTCCATTATGAAGTCATAATGCAAAATTCCATTATGATGTCATAATGTAACATTCCATTATGATGTCATAATGCAAAATTCCATTATGATGTCATAATGTAACATTCCATTATGATGTCATAATGCAAAATTCCATTATGATGTCATAATGTAAAAATTCCATTATGATGTCATTATGCAAAATTCCATTATGATGTCATAATGCAAAATTCCATTATGATGTCATAATGCCAAATTCCATTATGATGTCATAATGCAAGATTCCATTATGATGTCATAATGCAAAATTCCATTATGATGTCATAATGTAAAAATTCCATTATGATGTCATAATGCAACATTCCATTATGATGTCATAATGCAAAATTCCATTATGATGTCATAATGTAACATTCCATTATGATGTCATAATGTAGCATTCCATTATGATGTCATAATGCAAAATTCCATTATGATGTCATAATGTAACATTCCATTATGATGTCATAATGCCAAATTCCATTATGATGTCATAATGCAAGATTCCATTATGATGTCATAATGTAAAATTCCATTATGATGTCATAATGAAAAATTCCATTATGATGTCATAATCCAAAATTCCTTTTTGATGTCATAATGCAAAATTCTATTATGATGTCATAATGTAACATTCCATTATGATGTCATAATGCAAAATTCCATAATGATGTCATAATGTAAAATTCCATTATGATGTCATAATGCAAAATTCCACTATGATGTCATAATGCAAAATTTCATTATGATGTCATAATGCAAAATTCCATTATGATGTCATAATGCAAAATTCCATTATGATGTCATAATGCAAAATTCCATTATGATGTCATAATGCAAAATTCCATTATGATGTCATAATGCAACATTCCATTATGATGTCATAATGTAAAAATTCCATTATGATGTCATAATGCAAAATTCCATTATGAAGTCATAATGCAAAATTCCATTATGATGTCATAATGTAACATTCCATTATGATGTCATAATGCAAAATTCCATTATGATGTCATAATGTAACATTCCATTATGATGTCATAATGCAAAATTCCATTATGATGTCATAATGTAAAAATTCCATTATGATGTCATTATGCAAAATTCCATTATGATGTCATATTGCAAAATTCCATTATGATGTCATAATGCCAAATTCCATTATGATGTCATAATGCAAGATTCCATTATGATGTCATAATGCAAAATTCCATTATGATGTCATAATGTAAAAATTCCATTATGATGTCATAATGCAACATTCCATTATGATGTCATAATGCAAAATTCCCTTATGATGTCATAATGTAACATTCCATTATGATGTCATAATGTAGCATTCCATTATGATGTCATAATGCAAAATTCCATTATGATGTCATAATGTAACATTCCATTATGATGTCATAATGCAAAATTCCATTATGATGTCATAATGTAACATTCCATTATGATGTCATAATGTAAACCTCCATTATGATGTCACAATGTAAAATTCCATTATGATGTCATAATGAAAAATTCCATTATGATGTCATAATCCAAAATTCCTTTATGATGTCATAATGCAAAATTCTATTATGATGTCATAATGTAACATTCCATTATGATGTCATAATGTAAAATTCCATTATGATGTCATAATGTAAAATTCCATTATGATGTCATAATGCAAAATTCCATTATGATGTCATAATGTAACATTCCATTATGATGTCATAATGTAGCATTCAATTATGATGTCATAATGCAAAATTCCATTATGATGTCATAATGTAACATTCCATTATGATGTCATAATGCAAAATTCCATTATGATGTCATAATGTAACATTCCATTATGATGTCATAATGTAAAATTCCATTATGATGTCATAATGAAAAATTCCATTATGATGTCATAATGAAAAATTCCATAATGATGTCATAATGTAAAATTCCATTATGATGTCATAATGCAAAATTCCACTATGATGTCATAATGCAAAATTTCATTAAGATGTCATAATGCAAAATTCCATTATGATGTCATAATGCAAAATTCCATTATGATGTCATAATGCAACATTCCATTATGATGTCATAATGCAAAATTCCATTATGATGTCATAATGTAACATTCCATTATGATGTCATAATGCAAAATTCCATTATGATGTCATAATGTAACATTCCATTATGATGTCATAATGCAAAATTCCATTATGAAGTCATAATGTAAAAATTCCATTATGATGTCATTATGCAAAATTCCATTATGATGTCATAATGCAAAATTCCATTATGATGTCATAATGCGAAATTCCATTATGATGTCATAATGCAAGATTCCATTATGATGTCATAATGCAAAATTCCATTATGATGTCATAATGTAAAAATTCCATTATGATGTCATAATGCAACATTCCATTATGATGTCATAATGCAAAATTCCATTATGATGTCATAATGTAACATTCCATTATGATGTCATGTAGCATTCCATTATGATGTCATAATGCAAAATTCCATTATGATGTCATAATGTAACATTCCATTATGATGTCATAATGCAAAATTCCATTATGATGTCATAATGTAACATTCCATTATGATGTCATAATGTAAAATTCCATTATGATGTCATAATGTAAAACTCCATTATGATGTCACAATGTAAAATTCCATTATGATGTCATAATGAAAAATTCCATTATGATGTCATAATCCAAAATTCCTTATTGATGTCATAATGCAAAATTCTATTATGATGTGATAATGTAAAATTCCATTATGATGTCATAATGAAAAATTCCATTTTGATGTCATAATGCAAAATTCCATTATGATGTCATAATGTAAAACTCCATTATGATGTCACAATGTAAAATTCCATTATGATGTCATAATGAAAAATTCCATTATGATGTCATAATCCAAAATTCCTTTATGATGTCATATTGCAAAATTCTATTATGATGTCATAATGTAAAATTCCATTATGATGTCATAATGAAAAATTCCATTATGATGTCATAATGCAAAATTCCATAATGATGTCATAATGTAAAATTCCATTATGATGTCATAATGCAAAATTCCACTATGATGTCATAATGCAAAATTTCATTAAGATGTCATAATGCAAAATTCCATTATGATGTCATAATGCAAAATTCCATTATGATGTCATAATGCAACATTCCATTATGATGTCATAATGCAAAATTCCATTATGATGTCATAAGGCAACATTCCATTATGATGTCATAATGTAAAAATTCCATTATGATGTCATAATGCAAAATTCCATTATGAAGTCATAATGCAAAATTCCATTATGATGTCATAATGTAACATTCCATTATGATGTCATAATGCAAAATTCCATTATGATGTCATAATGTAACATTCCATTATGATGTCATAATGCAAAATTCCATTATGATGTCATAATGTAAAAATTCTATTATGATGTCATTATGCAAAATTCCATTATGATGTCATAATGCAAAATTCCATTATGATGTCATAATGCCAAATTCCATTATGATGTCATAATGCAAGATTCCATTATGATGTCATAATGCAAAATTCCATTATGATGTCATAATGTAAAAATTCCATTATGATGTCATAATGCAACATTCCATTATGATGTCATAATGCAAAATTCCATTATGATGTCATAATGTAACATTCCATTATGATGTCATAATGTAGCATTCCATTATGATGTCATAATGCAAAATTCCATTATGATGTCATAATGTAACATTCCATTATGATGTCATAATGCAAAATTCCATTATGATGTCATAATGTAACATTCCATTATGATGTCATAATGTAAAATTCCATTATGATGTCATAATGTAAAACTCCATTATGATGTCACAATGTAAAATTCCATTATGATGTCATAATGAAAAATTCCATTATGATGTCATAATCCAAAATTCCTTATTGATGTCATAATGCAAAATTCTATTATGATGTGATAATGTAAAATTCCATTATGATGTCATAATGAAAAATTCCATTTTGATGTCATAATGCAAAATTCCATCATGATGTCATAATGTAAAATTCCATTATGATGTCATAATGCAAAATTCCACTATGATGTCATAATGCAAAATTTCATTACGATGTCATAATGCAAAATTCCATTATGATGTCATAATGCAAAATTCCATTATGATGTCATAATGCAACATTCCATTATGATGTCATAATGCAAAATTCCATTATGATGTCATAATGCAACATTCCATTATGATGTCATAATGTAAAAATTCCATTACGATGTCATAATGCAAAATTCCATTATGAAGTCATAATGCAAAATTCCATTATGATGTCATAATGTAACATTCCATTATGATGTCATAATGCAAAATTCCATTATGATGTCATAATGTAACATTCCATTATGATGTCATAATGCAAAATTCCATTATGATGTCATAATGTAAAAATTCCATTATGATGTCATTATGCAAAATTCCATTATGATGTCATAATGCAAAATTCCATTATGATGTCATAATGCCAAATTCCATTATGATGTCATAATGCAAGATTCCATTATGATGTCATAATGCAAAATTCCATTATGATGTCATAATGTAAAAATTCCATTATGATGTCATAATGCAACATTCCATTATGATGTCATAATGCAAAATTCCATTATGATGTCATAATGTAACATTCCATTATGATGTCATAATGTAGCATTCCATTATGATGTCATAATGCAAAATTCCATTATGATGTCATAATGTAACATTCCATTATGATGTCATAATGCCAAATTCCATTATGATGTCATAATGCAAGATTCCATTATGATGTCATAATGTAAAATTCCATTATGATGTCATAATGAAAAATTCCATTATGATGTCATAATCCAAAATTCCTTTTTGATGTCATAATGCAAAATTCTATTATGATGTCATAATGTAACATTCCATTATGATGTCATAATGCAAAATTCCATAATGATGTCATAATGTAAAATTCCATTATGATGTCATAATGCAAAATTCCACTATGATGTCATAATGCAAAATTTCATTATGATGTCATAATGCAAAATTCCATTATGATGTCATAATGCAAAATTCCATTATGATGTCATAATGCAAAATTCCATTATGATGTCATAATGCAAAATTCCATTATGATGTCATAATGCAACATTCCATTATGATGTCATAATGTAAAAATTCCATTATGATGTCATAATGCAAAATTCCATTATGAAGTCATAATGCAAAATTCCATTATGATGTCATAATGTAACATTCCATTATGATGTCATAATGCAAAATTCCATTATGATGTCATAATGTAACATTCCATTATGATGTCATAATGCAAAATTCCATTATGATGTCATAATGTAAAAATTCCATTATGATGTCATTATGCAAAATTCCATTATGATGTCATATTGCAAAATTCCATTATGATGTCATAATGCCAAATTCCATTATGATGTCATAATGCAAGATTCCATTATGATGTCATAATGCAAAATTCCATTATGATGTCATAATGTAAAAATTCCATTATGATGTCATAATGCAACATTCCATTATGATGTCATAATGCAAAATTCCCTTATGATGTCATAATGTAACATTCCATTATGATGTCATAATGTAAACCTCCATTATGATGTCACAATGTAAAATTCCATTATGATGTCATAATGAAAAATTCCATTATGATGTCATAATCCAAAATTCCTTTATGATGTCATAATGCAAAATTCTATTATGATGTCATAATGTAACATTCCATTATGATGTCATAATGTAAAATTCCATTATGATGTCATAATGTAAAATTCCATTATGATGTCATAATGCAAAATTCCATTATGATGTCATAATGTAACATTCCATTATGATGTCATAATGTAGCATTCAATTATGATGTCATAATGCAAAATTCCATTATGATGTCATAATGTAACATTCCATTATGATGTCATAATGCAAAATTCCATTATGATGTCATAATGTAACATTCCATTATGATGTCATAATGTAAAATTCCATTATGATGTCATAATGAAAAATTCCATTATGATGTCATAATGCAAAATTCCATAATGATGTCATAATGTAAAATTCCATTATGATGTCATAATGCAAAATTCCACTATGATGTCATAATGCAAAATTTCATTAAGATGTCATAATGCAAAATTCCATTATGATGTCATAATGCAAAATTCCATTATGATGTCATAATGCAACATTCCATTATGATGTCATAATGCAAAATTCCATTATGATGTCATAATGTAACATTCCATTATGATGTCATA